>NC_133326.1:310737647-310900147 GCF_042186555.1 Aquarana catesbeiana | reverse complement strand
ATGTGTTTTTTTTACATTTTTTGGGGGGATATTTATTATAGCAAAAAAGTATGTTTATAGCACAAAAAAAAAAACACATTGGTTATCAAATTCCACCAACAGCAAGCTCTATTTGTGGGGAAAAAAAAGGGACATCAATTTTGTTTGGGTACGTCGTCGCATGACCGCGCAATTGTCAGTAAAAGCAGCGCGGTGCCGTATCACAAAAAATAGCCTGGTCATTAAGGGAGTAAATCCTTCCGAGGCTGAAGTGGTTAAGGTATGAAAACTAAACTGCATGTCATTTAATTATGCATTATTTATTGCAGAGCTTTATTCATTTTGTCTTCTATATCTGTCTGAAGTTTACCTTTAACCACTTAAGCCCCGGACCATTTGGTTGGCCAAAGACCAGAGCACTTTTTGTGATTCGGCACTGCGTCGCTTTAACTGACAATTGCGCGGTCGTGCGACGTGGCTCCCAAACAAAATTGACGCCCTTTTTTTTCCCACAAATAGAGCTTTCTTTGGGTGGTATTTGATCACCTCTGCAGTTTTTATTTTTTGCGCTATAAACAAAAAATAGCGACAATTTTGAAAAAAAATGCATTTTTTACTTTTTGCTATAATAAATATCCCCCAAAAATTTATAAAAAAACATGTTTTTTCCTCAGTTTAGGCTGATACGTATTCTTCTACATATTTTTGGTAAAAAAAAAAAAAAAAAAAAATCGCAATAAGTGTTTATTGATTGGTTTGCACAAATGTTATAGGGTCTAGAAAATAGGGGATATTTTTATGGCATTTTTATTGATAATTTTTTTTTTTTACTAGTAATGGCGGCGATCATCGATTTTTATCATGACTGCGACATTATGGTGGACACGTCAGACAATTTTGGCGCGATTTTGGGACCATTCACATTTATACAGTGATCAGTGCGATTAAAAAATGCACTGATTACTGTGTAAATGTGACTGGCAGTGAAAGGGGTTAACCACTAGGTGGTTAACCCGCTGTAGGGGGTGTGTCCTAGGGAGTGATTCTAACTGTGGGGGGGAGGGGCTGTGTGTGACACTACCCTGATCACCGCTCCCGATTACAGGGAGCTGTAATTTGTGAGAGTGTCATTAGGCAGAACGGGGAGATGCTTGTTTACAATAGCATCTCCCCATTCTTCCTCACCATGAGACGATCGCGGGTATCCCCACGGACATCGGGTCTGCGGGACCCGCGGTCACGGAGCTCCCGGTGCACGAGCCCGCTAGCCGCCTCTTAAGGGGCAATGTACAGGTATGTTAATCTGCCTGTACGTGCCCTTCTGTATATGTGCGTGAGGCGGTCGGGAGGCGGTCGGGAGGCGGTTAAAGTGTGTGTAAACCCTAACAGTGAACTCTATTTACTCCCTTTTGGTCTGTTACATACACCAAAGAAGCTTCATGCACAAGGTATGTCTGCCTTGTGTGCTCAGTCTTGCCATGGTGTATGACTTGTGACATGAAATGGCCTTCCACAACCTCACCTTAGTAGTAGAGTTTGTGTGTTCCTCGCCCAGTTTTAAGCCTTTTCTACACAGTGGATGGTGGGTGGCTCAGGCTCTCATCGGCTCGCTGAGAAGCTGAGCTGGATGTCGGTCCAGGGATCTGGCGGATCCAGACTCCATCGTCGTGATGACGCACAGCCTGGTCCGACTTCAGTGACGTCAGCAGACTTCAGCCTGCTCTCTACTGAAAACGAGTCACAGGAGTGCAAAACAAACTGCACTCCTGTGATCCATAAATAAGCTTTGGCTATAATGACTGTGTTTTACTTACATATGAAACTGATGATCATTGGCATCTGCTGGGTTTAATTAATTAATTATACACCTGACTCTAATCCTACAAAATAACTGACTTTGTGCAAGTGTATAAAGTATGCAAGTGTAAGGTTGGCCATACATGAATCGATTGTCTTTCCTTCCACCACGGATGGAAGGAAAGAAAATCACTTGATTCCCCCATAGACAGTCTGTGTTGATGGTGAATGCCTCCCACTGCGCTATTGTATTCTACCAGTAGGGGGTGCAGGGAGCAATCCCGGCTGGCAGAATATAATGGTTACTGTTAGAGGCTAGAGCAGCTGGCAGTAACCGTATGTAGAAAAATCTGACATGGTGGTTGTACCCAAGTCAATCGATTAATCAACTTGGGTAAAATCAGCCTGCCCATATATCGAAACTTGTCCTGTCCCTACTGAACTGGCCTATTTCAATCCATGTATGGCCGGCTTAAGAATTGATGCTGGTTTGAAGCCAAAAGGGTAGTCACACCAGATATTAATTTGATTTCGATTTTTCTTCTGTTAACTCACTTTGCAATTTGTAAACTGATAGAAATAAACAACTGAAAAATATTTTTTTGAAAACATTCTTATATTTCTTCACACCTGCCTACAACTTTTACACAGTACTGTAGCTGTGTACAAATGCCTTTCATGTCTATAGATGGCTGTACGCAGCTCCAGGACACTCTGGTAACCAGAAATGGCAGCATAATTATGCTGGACTGGCAAATGTGCTATATATACAGTGGGGCAAAAAACACGGACTTTCAACTCCCTCCAAAAGTTTTCTATGGGGTTGAGATCTGCAGACTGGCTAGGCTACTCCAGGACCTTGAAATGCTTCTTACAAAGCCACTCCTTCGTTGCCCGGGCGGTGTGTTTGGGATCATTGTCATGCTGAAAGACCCAGCCACGTTTCATCTTCAATACCCTTGCTGATGGGAGGTTTGCACTCAAAATCTCACGATACATGGCCCCATTCATTCTTTCATGTACACGGATCAGTCGTCCTGTTCCCTTTGCAGAGAAACAGCCCCAAAGCACGATGTTGCCACCCCCATGCTTCACAATAGGTATAGTGTTCTTTGGTTGCAACTCAGCATTCTCTCTCCTCCAAACACGACAAGTTGTGTTTCTACCAAACAGTTCTACTTTGGTTTCATCTGACCATATGACAATCTCCCAATCCTCTTCTGGATCATCCAAATGCTCTCTAGCAAACCTCAGACAGGCCCGGACATGTACTGGCTTAAGCAGGGGGACACGTCTGGCACTGCAGGATCTGAGTCCTTGGCGGCGTAGTGTGTTACTGAATGGTAGCCTTTGTTACGTTGGTCCCAGCTCTCTGCAGGACATTCACTAGGTCCCCCCGTGTGGTTCTGGGATTTTTGCTCAGTGTTCTTGTGATCATTTTGACCCCACAGGGTGAAATCTTACGTGGAGCCCCAGATCGGAGGAGATTATCAGTGGTCTTGTATGTCTTCCATTTTCTAATTATTGCTCCCACAGTTGATTTCTTCACACCAAGCTGCTTGCCTATTGCAGATTCAGTCTTCCCAGCCTGGTGAAGGTCTACAATTTGGTTTCTGGTGTCCTTCGACAGCTCTTTGGTCTTCACCATAGTGGAGTTTGGAGTGTGACTGTTTGAGGTTGTGGACAGGTGTCTTTTATACTGATAACAAGTTCAGACAGGTGCCATTAATACAGGTAATGAGTGGAGGACAGAGGAGCCTCTTAAAGAAGAAGATACAGGTCTGTGAGAGCCAGAAATCTTGCTTGTTTGTAGGAGACCAAATACTTATTTTCCACCATAATTTGCAAATAAATTCTTTCAAAAATTAGACAATGTGATTGTCTGGATTTGTTTCTACATTTTGTCTCTCATAGTTGAGGTATACCTATGATGACAATTACAGGTCTCTCTCATCTTTTTAAGTGGGAGAACTTGCACAATTGGTGGCTGACTAAATACTTTTTTGCCCCACTGTGTGTGTGTGTGTGTAATATATATATATATATATATATATATATATATATATATATATATATATATATATATATATATATATAGTTTGTGGGTTCTAACTTTTTTTTTTTTAGCAAGAAATACAGATTTTTACATGCAAACAAAAGTGTCAAAAAGAGGCCTGGGGCTGAAGTGGTTAATACAAAAAAGCAAACAATTCATATAAACTACAACTGCACCGAGAGAAGCATGTAAGCTGCTACTGATGACCTCCTTTAAAAATGCTAAGAACCTGGTTGTCTTTGGCATCAATAATAATAATGACATGAAATGGACATGCAGAAGGTAAAAGTAGTGCAGTATGCAGTAGGTAGCAGTAAAGAGCAAGGCAAAGTCATAACTGCTGATTTTTTTTTTTTATTTAGAGGCACCTGGACATACATTTCCAAGTTTAAAATATCCATATTTTCCTTACGCTAAAATAATAGTTGTAAAATCTTCATAATGGGGCAGCACAGTGGCTAGCACCTCTGCCTGGTAGCACTATGATTGCTGGTTCAAATCCCAGCATTGGTGCTACCTGCGTGGGTTTCCTCCCACACTCAGAAGACATGCTGTTAAGTTAATTGGCCCTAGTATGTGTATGCAAGTTAGGGAACTTAGATTGTAAGCACCTTGAAGGCAGGGACTGATGTGAATGTACATTATATATATTTATAAATAAAGTGCTGCGCAAACTGACTGCGCTATACAAGTACCTGTAAAAAATAAATAGTTGTCATAATAGGGTCATAATAGTTGTAAAATGCTCAGTGCAGTACTTATATTGCATTGATAATGTTCTACAGTTTATAATTAGATGTGCTACTGCAAATGACCAATACATCCCCCATTACCAATGACATGTTCAGTGGTTATAAAAAGTCTACACACCCCTGTTAAAATGTCAGGTTTCTGTGATGTAAAAAAATGAACTTTTTCCACCTTTAATGTGACCAATAAACTGTACAACTCAGTTGAACAACAAACTGAAATCTTTGGGGGGGGCCGTAAAATTAAAAAACTAAAATAATATGGTTGCATAAGTGTGCACACCCTCTTATAACTGGCGATGTAGCTGTGTTCAGAATTAAAGCAATCACATTCAAACTCATGTTAAATAGTAGTCAGTACACAACTGCCGTCATTTAAAGTGCCTCTGATTAACCCCAAATAAAGTTCAGCTGTTCTAGTAGGTCTTTCCTGACATTTTCTTAGTCGCATCCTAGAGCAAAAGCCATGGTCTGCAGAGAGCTTCCAAAGCATCAGCGGGAACTCATTGTTAAAAGGTATCAGTCAGGAGAAGTGTACAAAAGAATTTCCAAGGCATTAGATATACCATGAAAAATAAAAAATAAATAAAGTGCGCTAATTATATGAAAATACACACATAGATGTGAATACATGTGGGTGGTAGTAAAAACCACAATCTACTGAGAGCAAGTAAATGACTCCATGAGTGGTAGAAATATATAAGTGCAAAACATAAAAACTCAAATAAAAAGAAGAAAGAAAAAATGTGTACATGTGAAATACAATGATATTAATAGCGTGAAAATCTGAAAATCAAACAAACTCAGTCCATGGGTTCAAACATAAAAAGTTCATCAGTGAAAAAAAGCTTCCATCCACTATACAGCTCAGCAGCAACTAATCCCCCTATGAGTGGATTGACAAAGGAGAAAGATGTGCAGGATGGTGCAAATCCACTGACAGTGACTCCAATAAGTAAGAAAGTGATAAAGGTGGACTCTTACCCTCCGTGTTGGACCCCCTCCTTGGCAGGGTCTATCAGGCATGCAGATTTTTGCCCTCTGCAGGGACCGTGTAATGAGAAGATCTCCCCAGCAGCTGTCAGGAATGTTGTCTCCGATCCGGGCTGGTCCAAGTGAAACGCCTGGAGAGGGGGGAAGGATAACTCTCTTGCTCCCAGTGTGGCAAAGGAAAAAGCAAAAGAGCGGAGCTCCAATAGTGTAAAAAGTTTCGGAATTTATTCAATAAAAGTACAGACCGCAACGGAGCGTGCACGCTCCGTGAGGTAAAAATACAATTAAAAACAAGCCGGCATATAAGAATCGTAATAACCCGTGCATAACATGGGGCAATCGTGACGGCTTACAACGTAGCCACGCCCACGTTATATTTCTACCACTCATGGAGTCATTTACTTGCTCTCAGTAGATTGTGGTTTTTACTACCACCCACATGTATTCACATCTATGTGTGTATTTTCATATAATTAGCGCACTTTATTTATTTTTTATTTTTCATGGTATACACAGATATTGGTGTATTTTGTGTGCAGCTTTTACCTTTGACCTTTTTTGCTCTGCAGCGCAGTTTTTCTTTTTATATTAGATATACCATGGAACACACGAAAGACAGTCATCATCAAGTGGAGAAAATATGGCACAACAGAGACATTACCAAGAACTGGACGCCCCTCCAAAATTGATGAAAAGATGAGAAGAAAACTAGTCAGGGAGGCTGCCAAGAGGCCTACAGCAACATTAAAGGAGCTGCAGGAATATCTGGCAAGTACTGGCTGTGTGGTACATGTGACAACAATCTCCCACATTCCTCATATGTCTGGGCTATGGGGTAGAGTGGCAAGACGGAAGCCTTTTCTTACGAAGAAAAAGATCAAAGCCCTGTGCTATGGTCTGATGAAACAAAGGCTGAACTTTAAAGCCATCATTCCGAAAGATATGTTTGGTGCAAAAACAACACTGCACATCACCAAAAGAACACCATACCCACAATGAAGCATGGTGGTGACAGCATTATGCTTTGGGGCTGTTTTTCTTCAGCTGGAACAGGGGCCTTAGTCAAGGTAGAAGGAATTGAACAGTTCCAAATACCAGTCAATACTGGCACAAAACCTTCAGGCTTCTGCTAGAAAGCTGAACATGAACAGGAACTTCATCTATCAGCATAACAACTCAAAGCATACATCCAAATCAACAAAGGAATGGCTTCAGCAGGAGATTAAAGTTTTGGAATGGCCCAGACCTGACTCCGATTGAAAATGTGTGGGGTGATCTAAAGAGGTCTGTGCACAGAAGATGCCCTCGCAATCTGACAGATTTGGAGTGTTTTTGCAAAGAAGAGTGGGCAAATATTGCCAAGTCAAGATGTGTCATGCTGATAGACTTGTAGCAAAGTCCCGGGGCACCTGAAGCCCAATGGTGACCTCCAGAGTTAAGGACAGCTGACATCCTTCAGTGTAGAGTGGTTTACAAGGCATGGTGGGTGTAATGCCAGATGCACTGGTGGGCGCCAGACACTTTTTGGATGCATAGAGATTCATGGTCTCTTAAACAGAACTGTGGGAGAGAGGATTAGGGCTAGGACACCCTTAAGTAGACACAATGTTAATTGGCAGACTCCGAGACTTCTATAGGTAAACAGCTATACAGGTGAAGGCCTCCAGCCGGAAAACACTTCTGTATAGGTAGGACCACTGTCTCCTATGGCAACAATCTTGTAGCTGATACTAGCAGTAAAAGTATTCAACTTTCTGCAATATGAACGGTTCTCTTTACCCCAACACTCACTGTGGGTCTTCGCTCAACAAGTTCCCAGTCTCTCTTACTCTCTCACTAGAACTCCAGATCCACTAGCCACTGGATCCCCTGAGCTCTTTCACTGTAGCACTCAGTATCTTCCTCAAGCATAACCCCAGCTTCCTTGCTAGGTCCCAGATACTCCTTAAGCTTCACCCCTGCTGACACGTTAGGTCCCAGGCTTGGCACTCCACAAGCATCACCTCTGCTGTCCCGCTGGGTCCCTGACTTGGCACTTGTTGATGCTTTCCCATTTCTTCACTGTCCCCATTTGGCGGTAAGTCTGCTCTGGTACTGGCCTCAGCTTACTCACAATGGTCTCCGGTAGCAAGGTGGATGGTTCTGTGGTGGCGACAGCTTCCCCTCTACCTCCGACCATGACAGGTTCCCCGGCCGGCGGAACCGTTACTTCTGGTTGAACTACAAGCCCGCAATTCCAACCCTGCACTACTTCTGGATAGGCTCTCAGTCTAGCAGCCAGATGTCCCCGGGATAGGCCTTAGGTTTTTGGCCTAGCAGCCCAGAGCAATACAACACACGTCCACCCAGACATTCTTCCAGGTAGCACAGAACCCCGATCACCTGACTCCATCCAAATAAATAGGCTCTCCCAGCAGGCCAAGGGACCCAAGAAAATCCCTGCTCATTGGCTGAGATACCCCATTCATTCCTAATCTGTCCTTGCAATGCCCTTGTCTTACCACTGTCGCCAGTTACCCAGCCATCTAGTGACAGAAGATCGAAGTGCAGCAATTCCAGAATTAGGGTAAAATTAATTGGCCAAGGCAACTATTACATGGCAAATACATTTAATAACAACCCTGCATAAACATCAGGGTGCTACAGATTCATACCCAAAAAGACTGAGTGCTGTAATAAAATCAAAAGGTGCTTCAACAAAGTATTAGTTTAAGGGTGTGCACGCATATGCAACCATATTATTTTATTTTTTATTTTTACTTCCCTCCACCTAAAAGATTTCAGTTTGTTGTTCAACTGAGTTGTACAGTTTATAGGTCACATTAAAAAGGTGGAAAAAGTTCTGAAATTATTTATCTTTGTCTCATTTTTTTACATCACAGAAACCTAACATTTTAACAGGGGTGTATAGACTTTTTCTATCCACTGTATATCTCCATTGCACACCAGACCAGACCAGATTAGTAAGGCTGGCCATTAATAATGAAATTTTCTTACTTTCAACTACAGGTTTGCAGTAATGATCATTGTATTCTGAGAGGGGGCAAACCTCTCTCTGTCAGAATACAATCGTGCAGTAGGAGGGATTCCCCCATAAACGTTGACTGTCTGACAGCGAGAGGTTTGCCTGTCATCAGAATACAATAATAGCTGCTGGTGGTTTTAGCTGCCAGCAGTGATTTTATGAAAAAAAACATGACAGCCTGGTTGTACAGAAGTGCATTTGCAACACATTTTTCATTTGAGGAAGACCTGTCGTCTGATAATAAATGTATAACTGTAGAACATCATCCATATTTTATAACTTCCCCTGGCACGTAATAATCCTTGGGAAATTGATCAGACCCATAATGAAACGAAATGAGAAAGATGAGTGCTCCATCCGCGCAGTTGACAGACACCACTGCATTGTCACTGTTCCATTCATCTACATACAGACTTGGCAGGCAACATTTTTGGGTTTTACATGCTGTCGGTTTTCTGAAGTACACAAAACTTTACCTAGTCTGCTTCCATTCCTGGGCATTGCCATAAATGAGCCAAGGCTTCCACCTATAACACTGTGGGGTCTTCTCAGCGGTGGCTTCTTGAAGGATCCTGTGTATTGATGAAGGAAGGAGTGCATACTATGAGATGTTGGAGGCCTGCCATTCTTCACAATAGGTTCTAGAAATCCCAAAGGCCAAGAAAGATCCATGCCATCAGAAAAGGAAAGATTTTAAAATAGGAAAAGACCCAAGGAGAGAAAAAAAGGAAGAAAAAGAGAATAGAATTACTATACACACCACCTTACAATGATTAAGACAGAAATGGTCAAATCAGTCACCAGTTTTTCGAATTGTTGATCCATATTTCAATACATATCATATTCAGTGTATTGTTGAAAGCAGAGGTTCTTAATCAGGTGATCATCAAAGCTTCAATCACCCATGAATCTTTTCTAAAATGATGAATGTATAAATTAAAGTGGTTGTAGACCTCAGACATGAAATAAGCAAATAATTTTATAGCTTATCTCAATCCAGAGCACCAAGTGTCATTTCTCTGCTGCTTCGTTCCTCTGCCATCAGCATGAGTCACTTCCTATGATGTTTTCCTGACACCAGGAAAAAACTGGTGACAGGGGAGGAAACAGTTTGTGATTGAGAACCTCAGTTCTGTTCCTGTGTGCTATATAAATGGGAGTGCGTCCCTTCCCTCCAATTAGCTCTCCTCACTGATGTAACTTCAGCTCTCCACCCCCTGATTTTCAGGGCTGAGAGATCTTGTATAAATTCTGCACTTTGAATAAATGTAGAGAAAAAACAGCTGTAGATAAACAGGTACAACCTATGTGTGAGGAATGGTTTCATCTCTGTGTATCACCTGAGGCCAGTCACTTCACTGAGTATATGTAAGGATTTACAACCACTTTAAATTAAATTAATTTGGGATGGCTTCATATGCATGTGCCTTGTGTTGACCCATATCTTTTTTTTAAACTGAAGTTAAAAAATGGATAAAAAATTTCAGTTGCAGGCAACAGAATTCAGATTTTCATAAACCGTGCTATAAAGATGTGACCTACAAATTAAAAACCTCTGCTTTAGGTGGTGTTAGAAATCCCTTCACCAATCACTTGTTTTGACCAAAACATTCCAAATTGTTGATTGTAAGTTAGTTCATGCCCAAAAGATTGCAGGAAATGCTTGGAAAAAAGCCTCAATACCCTCAAGGCAAACATAAAAGAAACATTTATTTATAAAACATATACAAAAAGGGAAGAATACATAGCAACCAATCAGCTTTTGCTTTATATTAGTTTACAATGATTAGAAAGATAAAATTTAATCAGATTTGGTGTTACCAGGTACCTATATAGTACCTGTGTCGATATCATCAGTTTCACATGCTTCTGAGATCTTTCAGAACTAATTGACCGATGCATTTGACCTGCAGATAACCTCCTCCTGACCTACATCTACTTCAAGCCGGGTTTAAATTCCCTATAAACCTGTATGGGAATGCAATACCCATCTAGCCAGGCCCTTAGAGTGGTACCCCAGCCAAAACAATTTTTATTCTTGGTTTTGGACCAAGCTAGAGTCACAACCGCTTGAGGTTTTTGTTGCTCTCTGAGGTCTTACTTAGCCACTTTGGAGTAAACTCTGAGTTATACTCAGAGTAATCTTTTACATAATACGCTGAGAAACGCATCATGGCAGAGCAAAGGGAGGATTGGTGAACATCCATTGACTAATCCTTCAACTTCTCCAGGTTTGCAGCTGTGAGATTATAAATATAAACTAAAGTCCAAAATACACAAATTGCAAGCAATATTCCAGTGATTCCTCCAGTGACTCAGGTGACATATGGAAAACGCAAGGTGACTGTAGTGAGCATTTGTGTACGTGCTCCGATCGTGACGTCACCCGCGCTCCGCTCGTCCATCCTGTTTTGGGACATCCACTCCATCCACGCTTTCATCCTCCGCACTGGGGTACAGTGCATTGTAATGTGAGTGTTCCTGCATATTTTAATAAATGTTTTTAGTACTATACAGAGAGCACTAGATTCTTTCCTACCTCTTTTACATGTGAATTATCTGCCTACTTGCTGGTCACTGAAAGCTGACATTTGTAAGCTGCTGCTGCTGCTGCTGCTGCTGCTGTCTTCCTTTGGTATTGTCCCTGTGAGGGAACCGCTGATTTTGACCTGACTGATTCACTCAGGGGTCCATCTATTAAGGTGAGCAGCTGGTGTCACCGAAGGTGGAGGTCCGTGTATGTCACTACAGTCACCTTGCTTTTTCCATATGTCACCTGAGTCACTGGAGGAATCACTGGAATATTGCTTGCAATTTGTGTATTTTGGACTTTAGTTTATATTTATTTTCATTTATTGTATTTTATTTACTTTATGCGCTGTACTGCTTTTTTTTATATGTTAATTCATGAAATTTGATAAATTTACCCTCAGTATCACAGCTGCTATTTAGTTAGGCTTGTGGTCCGCGCTGGTTGATTTTTGTTTATAGCTGTGAGATTATGGCTGCATGCATGTTTCCCATTTCATATTCAAAGCACACTGTCTTTGCAATATGCTGCAGGTGCAATTGTATTGTAAACGGCACCCCAAACTCAGATCGCCAATGCAGTGTTATTGCGGGCACCAGATCGCATGGTACGTTAGTGCCATGCGAACTGGTGCGGCACTTTCTCAAAAGTAGTGCATGCACTACTTTTGTGTGATTCAGTGCAAATTGCACGGCAGGGGAACACACAGGTGCATATTCCTGTGTCATTCTGATGTGAACCAATCCTCAGTGTTTGTAAGCAGTGCAAGGGAGACCACAAATGTCTGACAGATCTCTGACATCTCCATAAAAAAGACAAAAAGGACATGACACATAAAATTGAATATCACATAGGGGCTTAACAATCATTGTAACAGTAAGTGGAAGTAAAGGCAAAACCTAACTCTAAACCTACCCTCACCCACATTCTAAAGGCTACTACCCACGGGCAGAATGTCTGGCGGCATTGACTGGCTCAAGAGAAACTGGCCAACATTTGCATTCGGCCCGTGTGTACTGTAGCCGGTCTGACAGGGGCATGACCGGAAAAGGTCTGCCAATCGGCTCCCAATCAGTGTTCTCAGCCAATGAATGAGAGCGCTGATCAGAGTGTGGGGCTGTCCCCCTGTCAGAACACAATAGCACAGCAGTAGAGATCGCTGTACTAACATCAGATTGCTAGTACAGCGGCTCCGGAGGCGACAGTTTTTTTCGTTCGCCCCTGCTGGGTTGAACAAAAAGAAAAAAAAAACTAAGAGTGTGTATTAGACTTAGGCTTAATCTATCTAACCCTGTTAGGAAAAGATCGCTATACTCACCAATTCTGAAGCCGCTGTGGTCTCTGGCGGCGCCCTCTATGTGCAGGAAAAAGCCAACACCGAATGGGAAATGCCTGAAAAAAGACATCCCCCCCATAGACTTAATATGGGACTTCCATTGTCGGCGGCCTCTCCTACAAACTGAAGCCAGTGGCTGCAGAATAGGCAGGTATAGTGATCTTTTCTTTATTGGGCTAAAGTTTCGTTAATTAGGTTTTGCATTTACTTTCACTTTAAATTAAGTAAAAATCTACAAACTAAAAAAAAAAAAAAAAAAAAAATCAAAAAAAAAATAAATGTGTAAAAAAAAAAAAAAAATTTTTTTTTAAAGGACCCCCCCCCCCCCTTATACACACACACTCACATCCACCCCTAGGAATTCATAAGTTAACAGTTTGTGTAACACATACAGGGTATCAACACTGATGCCAGTGAGAGAGGAATAATTCTAAGGCCTTTATTTACAGTTAACTAACACGGATAGGCTATAAAAGCTAGTGTAAAAGTAAAGCACCGCTTGTAGTATTTTTGTTAACATTTTGCTAGGCCACAGACAGCAGTAAAAATTGACAGGGGTTCAAATGGATCCATTCTATCTGCAACTACACTCGGACTTATTGTCATATAAGGGCTTTAACTATATGTAGACTGGTGTGTTCTTTTACAAGTACTAAAATAAACTTTTTCAGCTTTTCTGGGATTTTACATCATTGATCCAAAGACTGGAAGCAAGGAGCAATTAAATATACAGTGGGTATAGAAAAGAATCACACCCCCTTTAAAATAATCTCATTTTGTTGCTCTGCAGCCTGAAATGAAGACAGTTTTTGTTTTAACCAGCTGTATTTACTCAGTGCAACTTATAACATTCAAGTGAAAGATATAACACCAACATGTCAGACACATCACATCAACACATCAGTTTGTGTTGGAGTTGGAAAAAAGATCACCCCCTTATGTCAGTATTTTGCTGAACCACCTTTTGCTTTAATTACAGCCTTTAGTCTGTTGGGATGTCTCTACTAAATTTGCACATCTAGACTTTGCAATATTGTCCCACTCTTCTTTGCTGAACTGCTCAAGTTCAGTTAAATTTGATGGTGACCATTTGTGGACTGCAGTCTAAAAGTCACTCCACAGATTTTCAATGGGGTTCAAGACTAGGCTCTGACTAAGCCATGCAAGAACATTCACCTTTTTCTCCTTCAAGGTGCGTTTTGGCCTTTCTTGAGGGGTGGCTTATTTTTGCAACCCTCCCATACAAGCCACATTTGTGGAGAATTTGTGATGTTATGGTCACATGCACAATGACCACTCTGTTATAAATTCCTGCAACTGCTTCAGAGTTGCTGTAGGCCTCTTGGTATCAAAATATATCTGGACCACAAGAATACCGTGTAGGCAAAGCAAGTATCCAGCACAGCATAGTCCTCCGAATCTTTCTGTTATTTTAATAGCATTCAAATCAATCCACCAATGTGATTCTGCTGCAAAGGGCCTTAGTCATAGCTATAGATAGGTATGTAGTAGGTTGAAAAATCAACTTTTGTTGAGCCAAGGGTGCTGACAGGGCCACACGTTGAACAAATTTTGGCCAAAATCTGTGTGAGGTCAGCTTGAAAAGGTTGTAATCCCTATTTTTTTTAAAACAAAGATGTCATAGTTTCCCTCCACTGTGCAGTTCGTTTTGCTCAGCGTGGACCCGATCCTCAACTTCTGGGGTCACCTTGCGGTGCTGGTAGCTCTTCCCTGCATCGATTGCCCACATTGGAGAAGGCTCTCCTAAGGTGGACACTCGTGCGGGCACGCTCTTGAGTCCTGCTTCTCTGTCCATTCACACAGAATGCCGGACTCAACCCCAGTGCCTGTGTCATTGGATTTGATTGACAGCAGTAGCGCCCGCGTCATTGGATTTTTATTGAACTTTGCAAAAGTAACACCTTTCCAAATGTACCAAACAATGCCAGGCACAGTTATACTGTGAGCACCCATAAAACATAAACCCACATAGTCAGAGGCCTGTCTTCACCATCAGTGCCAGACAGGCATTAGACTAAACCCAGAATGTAACTTGAGGGCATAGCCCATAAAGCAATATCAACTGCCTGCAAGGTCGAAACTGCCAATAAAGCTGTGACAAAACTTCACAACTGGTGGGAGGGTGGGCAGCTTTTGTGACAGCTGAACCTCCTCAGAGAAGTTGGACGTGCCCCACCATAGGCTTTTCCTAGCGTTCAGGCTCCACCCATTCACCTCAGGTCTTTGTAGCCAATCCCAAGGGAGCTACTTATAAGAGAAGTACAGGGTATGGCTTTTTTGCAGATTCATACTTACCTAGGTGGATGCAGCATCTGTCCCCAGGCGCCTCTGCACTGAGAAATGAGCGATCTAACACCGCCGATCACTCGGTTCTCACAGCTCCCCCTCAAGCAGAGAGCTGCTTACTGTCAGTCACAGCTCTCTGCTCTGCCCCCTCCTTGCTCATTGGAGCGCCGAGCTGTGGAGGGGGTGGGGGTGGCCGGCTCAGGCTCTCAGCGGCTCGCTGAGATGCTGAGCTGGGTGTTGGTCCAGGGATTTGGTGGATCCCGGCTCCGTGGTCATGATGATGCGGAGCCTGGACTGACTTCTGTGGTGTCAGGGAGTGGACTAAAGCCCGTTCTCTGCTGGAAACGGGTCACAGGAGTGCAAAACAAATTGCACTCCTGTGATCCACAGGAGCAGTACTGCCAAAGGAGCTTTGGCTGTAATTTTCCTTTAACTCTCTTTTAGGTTCACACCCACAGTGATGTCATGCTTCCAGCAGTCAAGGCTCCCTTTCCCTAAAAGAGGTTCAAGGGGTTTTCATTTATCTGAAGCAGGGACATAGCACTACACCATTTTTTTCCCTCCCGTCAAACTACATTGAGGCTGACCATACAGACACTTTAAATTTGTTACAGATTCCTAGAAAGAAATATCTAGCATACTGGAAACTCTCAAACCAACACCAGTGAAACTAAATTTGCAGTTTTCACAAGTACCACCTAAAATTGTCCAGTAAGGAATGTGTCACGGTAAAACCTACTCAAATAAGTGGACTTACTAAAATTACACTAAAGTTTCCCATTTATTTAAAAGGATCAAAGAAAAGAAAAATACATTAATCTCACACTAAGGAAAAAACTCAGGGACACTTCCTAAAGAAAATCCTTACAGACCTGGGACTGTCCCCGGAAACACGGTACAGAAGGAAACCATGGAGCTAAGGCTATTGTTAGTCTATTGAAGATGTTCTGCAACTGTTACTTATGATAACCACTTAAACGCCTGCTGCAACCTCTGTGTGCAGAAGCTGGCCTATGAAGAGATCACATTTCCGTGTGAAAAACAGCATCTAGACACTGTGGTAAACCTTTCTGTAGGTCGATATGAGAAGCCTGCAGTCTCAGAAGAATGGTGATTATTTCTGTAAACAGATCAAGAAATAGCCTGCATCTATGACACAAGAAAAAAAGTGCCTTATCTTACAACCTTCCATTTTATTATTATTTTTTTATTGCTTTACATATATTTTAGCACAGTTATGTCTATACACAGCCCCCATCTCTGCATGTTTTGCTACAATATGAACAATGATTGGGGCACGGAATGAGCTGTGTAGGTCAAGAAGAAGCAATAATGAATGCTTGTAAGCACCGGAAGCATTCATCACACACAGATTTTTTTTTTTTTTAAATGGTTGGAAAATCTTCAAGCATGTGCTTGTTCTCTTTTCTCAGAAGAAAAGGGAACAAGAAAATCCCAGCCTTACACCAACAGCTGAGAAGCAGGCATCGGTGAAATATGAAGGTAGCCACCGTCATTGGGGTGACACTTCATTTCATGTGGTTATGGAGGAGTAGCAATCACTGAAAAGCACACACGGGCATGTACGGGGCACTGCAAGGCCATTACTATTGTCTCCTGTTCGATGTAGACAGCTCACCTACCTGGTCTGCCCGCATGGGTAAAATGGGCAGTTTTGCTCTAAATCAAACAAAAGTGTTTTCATTTGAACTTGTATAGCTAGCTTTCTGGATAAGATGAGCCATTAAGCCCGATATACTGTATATGGCATAATTCAAATTATTTGCACTAAAACTATACCATTCTGTGTAATCTAAAAAGACCCATGTAGCTTTACACCATCAGCAAGCATGCTCCTTCTCCCTGTCTGCTCTCCTCCTCCCTGCTCTTCTTTATGCCCCTTTCACACGGGCGGATAAAATTCAGCTTTTAGCTGCGCATAAAAAATAAACTTAATTGCGCTAGCAAAAATGAAAACAAAATAAAGTGCTAAGAACGCACCATGCATATGATAACAGTGAGTGCATAAACATCTTATCCCAAAATACTAGCAAAAATGAAAACAAAATAAAGTGCTAAGAAAGCACCATCCATGTGATAACAATGAGTATACAATCATTAGTCCTAGGCAGAAGCCGTCTATTAACAGTCTATAATAATGTGAATCCCATAAATTCAAGCTGAAAAAGTCCGCTCCATGTGTTTCATCCTCACACGCCAAGGGTTAATAAGCCAAAATGCTTCTGTTCAGATATACAGTAACAACGACAAGAGAAGTAGTAGATGTACGCTTACCCCAGCTGTTGGACCTCCCCTGTGGCAAGGTCTTGTGAGCTTGCAGATTTCACCCTCTGCAGGGACAAGTTGTTAATCTCCTGGTCCTGGCAGCGTATGCCGCCGACTTCCGTATGGCCGGGATGATCCAACTATTCGAACCTCAGAGGGGGGACTCAGGAATGCCAGAAGTCCATAAACAGGAGAGGGAGGCAAAACGGAGAAAATACTCCAATAGTGTGATATCGTTTTTAAGCTATTTATTGGTTAAAACATACCACAAGAGATCATATAGAACTCAAGTATAAAAATTCATTAAAAAAGCCGGCATATTCAAAGGCAGAACGCCCGTGCAAACAAATAATTCGAACACGTGATGGCTAGCACTGCGAGGCCACGCCCTACATGTTTCGTCATACGTGACGTCTACGGGGGCACGGGCGACGCAATGAACCATCACTTTATATATCAGAACACGAAATCATAAACACGCCCACATCTCCACCCATGTCCGTCATTCGACCATGTCACTCGACATGTGTGGAGATTGGTCGGAGCCGTCAATGAAGACCGCCCACAGGGCGGAACACACATGTATAGTAAACAAGGAAGCATTACAAGGAAGCATTAACCAAGCCTCATTACGGCGGACGCCAAACACACTTGCAGGCATGCGCAAAGACGAGCCAAGCCTCGATCTGGCTGGTGATAAAAAACGTTCATATAAAGGCTAAATAGAAACCGGAAGGAATCGAATGTGTCCCTTAGATGACTTCTGGAGTTATGCATCCATGTTAAATACAGAACTTCCGGTTCTATATAACCAAAAAATATTCCTTGAAAGACCTTAATATTAAATTAAAAGTTAAAAATTAAAAAAATAAAAAACTCCAAAGTGTATAAATTATATAATATACGTGGCCTCTAACCACAAAGTATCTTAATCACTCTTAAAAATGTTTAGATTTTTCTTTCTGTTCAGAGGTCATATGTGTCTAGAAGGGGACAGTGTTCAACCAATATTGTAAAGGAGCACAAATCAATTGATTTGGACTATGTGTGAGCAAAAATTACAGATAATTGGAAGTTAAGTCTTGTCTTTAAACTACACAAAAATAGTACAAGGCCAGATTATTATATGTACCAATAGCCAGAGTTAAATGAACACATCAGCAACATCAGGAGAGGATTTATAGGACACCCAGTGTCTAAACATTATCTGAATGTACATGATAAGGATCCAAGAGGGACACAGTTTATTGGTATTGATAGGTTGAGTATTCCATGGAGAGGGGGACCTAAGAGAAGAGCTATATCCAAGCTTGAAATGGGGTGGATATTTAAGATGGGGTGTCTTAAACCAAGAGGGCTCAATGTAGATATTGAGATCAACGCATTTATTGATAACGCATAATAGAACGGGCGATTTAGTATCAGATGGGGTTTGAGCTATAGTAGCCACCCCTAGTGGTTGATTAAAAAGACCCTTTTCCCCTCCCCCCTCCCCTTAGCTTTTGGTAGAAAAGGTCCAGAGACATTGGAATTGTTTCACTTTTATACTCTCAGGATTTACTGCTTATTCCTTTGTTTTTTTCTAATTTTTGACATTGTAAGGGGATGAGCTGAGTCTGGTTCTGGCTATTGGTACATATAATAATCTGGCCTTGTACTATTTTTGTGTAGTTTAAAGACAAGACTTAACTTCCAATTATCTGTAATTTTTGCTCACACATAGTCCAAATCAATTGATTTGTGCTCCTTTACAATATTGGTTGAACACTGTCCCCTTCTAGACACATATGACCTCTGAACAGAAAGAAAAATCTAAACATTTTTAAGAGTGATTAAGATACTTTGTGGTTAGAGGCCACGTATATTATATAATTTATACACTTTGGAGTTTTTTATTTTTTTAATTTTTAACTTTTAATTTAATATTAAAGGTCTTTCAAGGAATATTTTTTGGTTATATAGAACCGGAAGTTCTGTATTTAACATGGATGCATAACTCCAGAAGTCATCTAAGGGACACATTCGATTCCTTCCGGTTTCTATTTAGCCTTTATATGAACGTTTTTTATCACCAGCCAGATCGAGGCTTGGCTCGTCTTTGCGCATGCCTGCAAGTGTGTTTGGCGTCCGCCGTAATGAGGCTTGGTTAATGCTTCCTTGTAATGCTTCCTTGTTTACTATACATGTGTGTTCCGCCCTGTGGGCGGTCTTCATTGACGGCTCCGACCAATCTCCACACATGTCGAGTGACATGGTCGAATGACGGACATGGGTGGAGATGTGGGCGTGTTTATGATTTCGTGTTCTGATATATAAAGTGATGGTTCATTGCGTCGCCCGTGCCCCCGTAGACGTCACGTATGACGAAACATGTAGGGCGTGGCCTCGCAGTGCTAGCCATCACGTGTTCGAATTATTTGTTTGCACGGGCGTTCTGCCTTTGAATATGCCGGCTTTTTTAATGAATTTTTATACTTGAGTTCTATATGATCTCTTGTGGTATGTTTTAACCAATAAATAGCTTAAAAACGATATCACACTATTGGAGTATTTTCTCCGTTTTGCCTCCCTCTCCTGTTTATGGACTTCTGGCATTCCTGAGTCCCCCCTCTGAGGTTCGAATAGTTGGATCATCCCGGCCATACGGAAGTCGGCGGCATACGCTGCCAGGACCAGGAGATTAACAACTTGTCCCTGCAGAGGGTGAAATCTGCAAGCTCACAAGACCTTGCCACAGGGGAGGTCCAACAGCTGGGGTAAGCGTACATCTACTACTTCTCTTGTCGTTGTTACTGTATATCTGAACAGAAGCATTTTGGCTTATTAACCCTTGGCGTGTGAGGATGAAACACATGGAGCGGACTTTTTCAGCTTGAATTTATGGGATTCACATTATTATAGACTGTTAATAGACGGCTTCTGCCTAGGACTAATGATTGTATACTCATTGTTATCACATGGATGGTGCTTTCTTAGCACTTTATTTTGTTTTCATTTTTGCTAGTATTTTGGGATAAGATGTTTATGCACTCACTGTTATCATATGCATGGTGCGTTCTTAGCACTTTATTTTGTTTTCATTTTTGCTAGCGCAATTAAGTTTATTTTTTATGTTTGTTACTTCATAGATATTTGGAGTTTTATTTGCAGCTGCACTTGTTTTATTTATACACTTTGCGCATTAGCGCAGGTTGATTCCACAATTTTAGCTGCGCATAGATGAAGTTATCTACCGCAGCTAAACTCACACAATGCTTTCCTATGGCCCCATTCACACACTGACTTTAGCAACGGTTTTGTTACATGGGGTTTTGTGCGGTTAGAAAAAATACATTTTACTGCATTCAGGACCGATTTAGCGCAGCTACCTGCACATAACCGCAGGTAATCGCAGTGTACTATTTCTCCTGTGGATAGCAGCCGCAACGAGGAAAGAAAAACAGGAAGCACATCAGAAATGGCAAGAATGTCCCACTGCAGCTAAATGCAGCCGCATGCAAACGCACGTAAACGCTGCTAATCGCAATGTACAACTGCAAGTGATCGCTGTACCTGGAGTCTTGGAATTTCAAAATAACAAAACATGCTTTTAACAGCAGCAGGACAGTGCCCATGTGAAAGGGGCCTTACAAGAGAACACTGTGTGCAAGGAACCCTTCAGTACTGATTGCAGGAAACAATCAACTTTACAGTCATGGCATATCCTCTGTCTCCGTCCTCCCCAGTGTGCGCCCACATACTTTCCTTAGGCCCCCTTTCACACTACTGTGACTTCAAAGTCACACGATTTTAGGGAATGTCTGTGTAACTCCCATCAAAGTCGGACCAAAGTAGTACAGGGACTACTTTGAAGTCACATAGATATGAACGGTACTCATTGGAAATTATGGGGTACGACTTGTCCTGCGACTTTGTAGTCCCAAGTCGCAGTACAAGTCGCACAAGTGTGAAAGGGGCCTTAGCAATATTACAGTCTCCTTCTGTAACCACGCCTTTGATGTTATCCTGTGTTCTGAATTGAGTATGCAGCAAGAGAAAACAAATGCTACTTAAACCACATCATAATACTGCATTTAAATAAAACGCAATTTCACGTTAGGCACTAAATAGACATATTTTGTCATTATTAAAAAAATCTGAATTATTTGCCCCATCTTATTGGTACACATGTGATGTGTATTCCCTGAAACAGTGTTATGTACTCAATTAAAAAAAACATACTGGGTAACCAATAATTTATCTTGCTTCTTCCTCCATTGGTACTCATGTATGTTGACGTGTCATAAGGAATTTAGGTTAGGAGCTCTATTAGGACAAGCAACTCTAAATCGCTGTGCAATATGTCTGTACTACAATTACACTGTGTGTGCAATTCCATGTTCCAAGCGGAAACTACACTGCGTCTGAGCATCACAAACCAAATACACTAATTATATTTTAATATTCAGAGCAAACTCCCCCATCCATGTCTCTGTGCTTTATTTTGCTAAGAAAGCACCCCCTAGCATTTCTGGCTGTGACCATCTTGAGTAAGGGCAGGTGATTTATTTAACATTTATTTCTTGGAATCAGTCTTTCCATAGCTTAGGCATGCAGGCAGAAGGGTGTGTTTAGCCAAGAAAACCCCTCCTACCTCTCCTAAAGGGTCTTTGGGGAAGTAAGACATCATTTGCCTAGGCCTGAAAATAAGGAAGTAACTGAAGGAATTAAAACAAAAAAAAACAAAAAAAGAAAAGAAAAAAAGAAAAGTTTAAAAACAAAGAAAATATGATAGTCTTTTAGTGTTAACATGTCCTGGCATTTCAATTAGAGAATAATTTAGAGAAATTAACAAAATCCAAGTTTTGTTCAACAAGGAAACTGTGCAATTGTGATTTATTAGATTTACTCTAAGCTTTCATTTACACTTGAACATGAGGGGTTTTTGTGCATTTTTGGGAATGCAAATGTATGATTATGCTAAAGGCATTTTTGTTTTGGTCTATCATGTGAGACATCATATGACATCTTCCTTGTATTTGTTTCCTATTTTTTTCTGTGTGGTGCTCTCTCTTGTCATAACTCTTAGCCATGTCCGTTATGTCCTCTGCAGATTACCATGGTTTTTGTAATGGGGTTGTAGAGGTTCTTGTGGGCCCTCACCAGGCAGATGAGAGTCTCCACATCAAGCATGGACACTCCTGAATCCTCCATTTTGTTCACAGGCCTAAGGTTGCTGGGAGGAGGAAACCAGTTAAAGGGGTTGTAAAGGTAAAAGTTTTTTCACCTTAATGCATTCTATGCATTAAGGTGAAAAAACATCCGACAATACCGTGCCCCCCAGCCCCCCGTTTTACTTTGCCGCTCAGCCTGGCTGTTGATTGGCTAGAGTGGATTGATTGAAAGCAGCGCAGCCATTGGCTCGCGCTGCTGTCAATCACATCCAATGATGCGGCGCGCCGGGGGGCGGGGCAGAGTGATACAGTGAGCGACTATGGCCGCCGGCTGTATCACGGGGAGGGAGGGAGCTCGCATGAAGGTGATGAGTCCTTGTGGGGGGGGGAGCCGAGACAGCCGCCTAGGGACCCCAGAAGACCAGGTTCGGGGCCACTCTGTGCAAAATGAGCTGCACAGTGGAGGTAAGTATAACATGTTTGTTTTTAAATAAATAAATAGAGATATATATATATATATATATATATATATATCTATATATATATCTATCTATCTTTAGTGAACCTTTAAATGCAAAAAACAAAAAAACATGTGAAGAACACGCCAAACACTTGTGTTGCATGTTTTCAGCCACTCCCATTGAAGCCTAAAAGGGCCAAAAAAACATGCAAATCTGCCAGAAAAAAAAAAACGAATTACATTTTTGTCATGACAAGTGGCAGCATAATGCTCAGGTGTAAATGGGCATCATTGAATATAATAGGAATCTTCATGTTGAATGTTGTCACACTTCGGGAAATGCACAACAAATCACTCAGGTGTTAATGGGGACGTAAATGTGCCCTCACCCCAGAGCTGCTTTTTTTTTTTCGTAAAGCCAGTTACAGCAGCTAAAATCAGAAAATGTTCCAAATATGCAGGAGTCAAGAGGCGAAGATTACAATTTATAACATTCTCTGATCCAAGCTGCTGGTACTTACTGGCTTTCCAAAAACTAAACCCTAGGGCAAGGGTTACACTACAATATGCGACGCTCAAAAATAATCATAGCTGGAAACGTTCAAAACAAATTCAATATTTTCATGATTTTTATCTTGCTGTTTGTTCATTTAAACATCAACTAATTTTTGCCACATGAAGGCAAGATAACTGTATCCTTATGAAGGCCTGTAGAAAGGTCAGCGCTGTGTTTTGTTGCTGGGTACATGCCAAACAGATAAGAATTATTTAACATGACTTGCTTATGAACCAACAGTGAAGGAAGCAAACAAAGAGCTCTCCAATAGCACAGCATGGTCTAGGTGGGTGGAGGAGAAAAGGAAGCATTTTAGCAGTCTCCTGTAACTACAGGGAATTAACACTATACACACAAAAGACGTACGGTACACAATGCAAGTTTGTACAGATGCCACAAGTACAGCTGTCAGTAGGGGCACCTGCCAGCCCATGAGAGATACATGTAGACTGCCAATGCAGACCTCTCATTCCTAAAATTCAATATGCCTGGTTATTTTGCTAGAATATTAGCTTCAATACGTCAAGACCTGCAACATATAAGCAGTTCTGAATTTCCTGACCTGTATATGGGTTCCTGGTCAGCTAACTATAGAAAGCCAGTGAGATTTTAACAAATAGTGAGCTGTGGACAGAGGGGGTAAGGTGAACGATGGATGCTGCTTTTCTAGGGCTCTGTACTTGGGAGGGGATTGGTAGAATTTGGAGGGAGGTCATTTCTGGTTGTAAACTGGGATGTGAGATTATGTACTCCTGAAACCGGCATTCTGTGTGCATTGCTTACCTGAACCCTGCATTCTGTGTGCAATACTCTCCCGAACCCTGCATTCTGTGTGCAATGCTCTCCCAAACCCTGCATTCTGTGTGCAATGCTCTCCCGAACCCTGCATTCTGTTTGCAATGCTCTCCTGAAGCCAGCATTCTGTGTGCAATGCTTTCCTGAACCCTGCATTCTGTGTGCAATGCTCTCCCAAACCCTGCATTCTGTGTGCAATGCTCTCCCGAACCCTGCATTCTGTTTGCAATGCTCTCCTGAAGCCAGCATTCTGTGTGCAATGCTTTCCTGAACCCTGCATTCTGTGTGCAATGCTCTCCTGAACCCTGCACTCCCAGCACAGGTGCACGAAAAACACCTGCACTCCCAGCGAGGCTGCACGCAATAATTATACTCCCGGGGCTGTCGTACGCAAACACCTGTACTCCCAGGGCTGTCGTACGCAAACACCGGTACCTGCAGGGCTGACGTTCGCAAACACCGGTACTTGCAGGGCTGTCGTACGCAAACACCGGTACTTGCAGGGCTGTCGCACGCAAACACCGGTACTTGCAGGGCTGTCGCACGCAAACACCGGTACTTGCAGGGCTGTCGCACGCAAACACCGGTACTTGCAGGGCTGTCGCACGCAAACACCGGTACTTGCAGGGCTGTCGCACGCAAACACTGGTACTTGCAGGGCTGTCATACACAAACACCTGTACTCCCAGCCCTGTCGGACGCAAACACCTGTACTCCCAGGCACAGAAATAAAAGTTTCTATTGATGGAGTATGGCCCTCTGCACCCATGTGAATAAGCGCATAGGGTTTACTTTCCCACAATCCGCTTCCTTTGTTAGTCTTTCCTTATCTTAATTTTTATTTTGTGTCAGTCTGTCAGTTTACATTTTTTATCATTGTGTACTGAAGTAGACTGATTAACTCAGTGCTGCTAGGGGTAGATCACTAAAGTTATTTCAGATTTTAAAAGGGATCATCTGTAATAAAAATTCCATAATACAGAACTAAACCTAAGAGGATCTGCAGTTATGGATTAAGCTGCTTATTTCTTTTGGAGCAGGAGACAACATACCATCCTTCCACTAAATCTCCAATAAAGTTAATCGGATGCATTAAAGATTTGAGAACGCAGGACGTTCATTTTACTGTACACATGACAGATTTCTGACTGACTGCATTAGGATTTGTTAGATTTTTTTTTTGGCTGGAAAGGCACTTGAATGCCATATGAAAGGCTGGGAGAGAATGTTCGAAACATCTGAGGAAACATCAAGCTTATTCAATAAGACAGACAGCAATGTGCACAGAGCAGCTGGCCACAGAAAGCAGCCAGAAATCATGTTTTAAAGATCCGACTACCCTAAACTAAAATGTATGTTTTTTAGGTGCTTGGCCATTACGCCGACACATTGAGAATGACCTCTAACTACTGAAGCCAGAGGGCTAACAAGGGAGCCAGGCATCAGGCATTTTCATGAGGAAATGTTTCTTTTGTGACAGATTTTTCTTAAATCCAGTTCACACGTGAACAAATTGAAACATGTTGCCTCAACATCAAAACACCCATATACCCAATTATATTTGATGGTGCCCGGTCACACATGTCCCTTAAAGCAGTCTTGAAAAAATAGACGAGTTGTTTAGAGGAGGAGTCGCACGGGTTTGGTATTAATAGACTTCAACTGGAATACCAGAAACAAACAATACTCAATTTTATTTTATTATTTTTTCCCTCGCATCTCCTTTTTCTAATAACTAGCCTTCCATTGTCTAAAACAAAAGCGCTCATACCTGAAAAACACCAGAAAACCATGTGTACAAATGTGCGTAAAAATGCTCCTAAAACAAATGAAGAAGCTTCAGGCTCCATGCACACTAGCTTTTTTTTTTTAAGCTCCTAGAAGCTAAATAGCGTTATCCTATGTGTCCATGCACACTACTTTAGACTGTTAGCGTTTTTTGAGCTTCAGCGTCTAAGAGCAGAAAAAAATCGTTTTTGTAGTGTTTCTTGGAGCGTTTTTCCAGCAGAAACGCTGCTAAATGCTCCTAATAGTGTTTTTTGAGCTTTTTTTTTTTTTATCCTTTTACTGCGAAAACGCATATAAAATGCTAACGCTGCTAAAACGCTACTACAAAAAGCTATTACCAGTGTTTGTTTAATCTAGCATTTCTTCTGTTAGGGTGCGTAGAGCCTAAATGTGAACCTAGGCATAAGGAGATGTGCCTGGTGTTCAGCCTGTTGTATATTTACTGTATTTAAAGAAAGTGTGGGTGGAGGTGCCTGGGGGAAGGAGGGGGTGATGTGACCAAATTCAGGCCTTCAATCCCTAGAAACACAGAACCTAGCTCCCTGACTAATAGTATTAGTTTGATTCCTGTCTCATGCATCTTATGAACCAATAGAACGAGGCATGTGAAAGAAAAGAGCTGGCCAGAACTAGTATACAGGGAGTTGGTCAAAATTTGCAGGAGTACCCAGGTCTCTACAGGGAACTGGAGGCAATGTACAGAACCTGGAGCCTACTGACCAGGTCTCTACAGGGAACTGGAGGCAATGTACAGAACCTGGAGCCTACTGACCTGGTCTCTACAGGGAACTGGAGGCAATGTACAGAACCTGGAGCCTACTGACCAGGTCTCTACAGGGAACTGGAGGCAATGTACAGAACCTGGAGCCTACTGACCAGGTCTCTACAGGGAACTGGAGGCAATGTACAGAATCTGGAGCCTACTGACCAGGTCTCTACAGGGAACTGGAGGCAATGTACAGAACCTGGAGCCTACTGACCAGGTCTCTACAGGAACTGGAGGCAATGTACAGAACCTGGAGCCTACTGACCTGGTCTCTACAGGGAACTGGAGGCAATGTACAGAACCTGGAGCCTACTGACCAGGTCTCTACAGGGAACTGGAGGCAATGTACAGAACCTGGAGCCTACTGACCAGGTCTCTACAGGGAACTGGAGGCAATGTACAGAACCTGGAGCCTACTGACCTGGTCTCTACAGGGAACTGGAGGCAATGTACAGAACCTGGAGCCTACTGACCAGGTCTCTACAGGGAACTGGAGGCAATGTACAGAACCTGGAGCCTACTGACCAGGTCTCTACAGGGAACTGGAGGCAATGTACACAACCTGGAGCCTACTGACCAGGTCTCTACAGGGAACTGGAGGCAATGTACACAACCTGGAGCCTACTGACCAGGTCTCTACAGGGAACTGGAGGCAATGTACAGAACCTGGAGCCTACTGACCAGGTCTCTACAGGGAACTGGAGGCAATGTACAGAACCTTGAGCCAACTGACCAGGTCTCTACAGGGAACTGGAGGCAATGTACAGAACCTGGAGCCTACTGACCAGGTCTCTACAGGGAACTGGAGGCAATGTACACAACCTGGAGCCTACTGACCAGTGCAAGTGGTGCTTTAAAAATTGGCCCCTCTTTCCCCTCAGGTACGCTGTACAGTAGAACTCCAGTGAGGACTACCTACATCTAAGTCAGCAACATAATAAATGACCTTCACAGGTTTCAAGCAAGCACACCTTGGTTCCTTAGAAGTGCCTCACTTTCATAATGCATATTTTTTCTATGTCCTACAAATTATTTAGCGGATACGCAGGAGGAAGTCCAGTTCCTGGTTTGCACTACCTGGATACTCAGGCTGTAAGTTTCACAGGTCTCACACCTCAGCACTACAGTCAGTCGCAGCTCTACTACCCCCACCCCTTCCTGACCATGCGCAAAGCCCCAGGCTACGTTTTACCCCAGGAGAAGAGGAGATAAAAAGGTGACCAGCATCCAATATTTAAATAGAAGCTCAATAAAGTGGATCTTCACCCTCCAGGGAATCTTCACTCCTCCCCCCCTCCCCTCCCTTTAGAAAAAAGTTTTCAGGCTGCCCCCAGGTGCACAACATTCGCCTAACCAAATGACACACACTGTGCTCTTTGCCTCCTGGGATATGCATGTCACATACCGCAGGAGGCATTGTCCTTATTCAGTAAAGGAGGAGGGGGATGGGCCTAGGGACATGTCATCAGTAGGCCCACTGGCTGAACCCAGAAAAGCCAACGCCTACCTATGACGTCACATAAAAACATGGCGGCACAGGATCAAGTGGTGGCAAAATAGAAGTGGACCTCAGTGTGACAACTCTGGACCTGCTGGGTGGGTACCCGCATTTTTCAGATGACAACCCCCAGTAAGGTCGGTTAAAAAAAATGGGGGGGGGGGGGGGGGAATTTAGTAACAGCTTTAACATAGTCTGACCCCTCTAAAACCTAGTACACATGGGCAGAATTGTCAGGCAACATCGCAAGGTTCAATAAAAAAAGCCTGACATTCGGCCCGTGTGCATAGCAGCCGGTCCAACAAAAGCCAGCGGTTTGGCCGTCTTCTTTTGAAGGAGCTTGCAGGAAAACCAGCAGCCGACTGGCTCCCGATCAGCGCTCTCAGCCAATGACAGAGCGCTGACCGAAGTGTGTTCTGGAGGGGGCCCATCCCCCTGTCAGAACACAATAGATCAGTGGGGGAGATCGCTGTACTAACGTCAGATCGTTAGTACACCGGCTCTGACCGGAGCGGTCAGTTTTTTTTCGTTCAAAAAAAAAAAATTTAAAAAAAATTGTGGTGTGTACCAGGCTTTAGCATAAAATGTAAAAGCCTCATACCCAGTGCTTTGATGGACAGCGCTGTTCACAGAACTGAGCACTTGGCAGGGGTGTCAGACCACTGGAGACCTGGGCTGCTGTGCTCTGCGTTGAGCTGCAATTCATCTTTCTTGCCTGTTTGAAGCAAACAGTATTTTAACCCTTGCTGCATTGGCTTGTCATTTTTCTACAAATCTCAGAAGAATATTCTTTATAATTTTTATAATTAGAATTCCAAGTGACTTGCATGCTTTCTTTCACTTACTGCCGTTAATGCCGAATCCATTGATAGACTTGTACATATGCAGGTCATAACAGCCAGTATATATTGTGGCGATTTGTAAACCCTAGCTGTCTAGAAACCAAGAATCCTTGCCCAAAATTGGACCATTTTCTCCTTCAACATATTAGCTGGGATAGACCTGCTATCTGTAGAAATACACATAGAAGCAAACCGCTATTGCAAGCATGATCAAAACCCATGATCAAAATCCATGCACATCAGTGAACAGCTCAAACAGATATGACATTGCCATTGACTGTCATTCAACTGTGTTCATTAAAATAATAAAAGTTGGCTCAAGTGCAACATTCCTTTGATATGCTCTCATTTGTGCACTGGAAAGTGAGCCAGCACACTCATTCTGTCACTCTCAATCTCAGAAATGAACATGCTTCCTTTGAATTTGCAAAGCATTATCAGTATTCAGTAATTACAAAAAGTGCCTGCACAGGGATACTATTTTCTCTGTAGAATGCTAAATTAAACATTCTTCAGGCAGAACCCACGTAAGGAGTGTCCTTTGTACAAGATGTGATATGGTTTCAGCTGCAATGGTTCTTTTGGAAAGCCTGAGCTCACGTTTTTAAAACCCAACTGAATCCATAATGCTTTACTGTAGCGTAGCCAGTCTGCAAATACAGTAATATATCTGATCTTCACCTATTCTTTACTCAGATGGTAAGTGTTGCAGAAAGGGTTAAAAATAGCCTGTGCTGCCTCATTCTGGAGAGCCAGACCACCACTGCGCTGCGTAGTGTGAGCGCCGCAGGCCGACTCTCCAGATTGCTGTAGTGCAGGGTATTTTAACCCCGTATTTTAAAAGGGGACATCTGGAAACATTAACTGTGCCTGAGCTTACTTTTGTCTTGAATTCCTCCTGAAAGATAGCAGTGCATTTCCTGTGCTTAGGCACACCTCTGCTTTTAGCCTTATGAATCAAAGAGTTGCCATAGGCACCAACACAGGATGGAACTGTGTGAGCCTAAAGTAGCGCAGTGCCACATCCTAAATATTAGTTGAATGAATAAAGGCACCTTTTCATAGAAAAATAAACAATAATATTTTATTAACAATTAATACAGAACAATAAAAAACATTTAAATACTGCAAACTAATTGCAATAGCAGCTAAACCTCTCCAATGTGGACTATAAATGTCAGAAATCATGCCATATAGGACATGTATGACTTAAATAGATAATAACATTCTCGTTGGAGAAGTTTAGCTGCTATTGCAATTAGTTTGCAGTATTTAAATGTTTTTTTTTTTAATGTTATGTATTAATTGTTAATAAAATATTATTGTTATATTATTATTGTTTATTTTTCTATGATTGGTGCTTTTAGCCTTAGATCATAAGGCAACTCTGACTGCTAGTCTCATGGAATGTTGTGTGAGATTTGATGTTGTCACTAGTGTGCTGTACCTGGAAAAGAAGCTGCACCTGAGAACTTGCAAGGCATGATCCCCCTGCTTCATTCATAACTTTCTGCTTCCTAAACTGGGCAGCCTTGTTAATACGTTACATTTTACTACATAGTTTACATTACTAAAATTACTAAAATAAATAATGTGAAGCTATATACATTTTAAATACCCAAACATCTGCAAAGGAATTTAAAAATTAGATTTCTGCTTGCAAATGATTGGATGATTGAAGTAAACAGAGCTTGACTATATTACCTAATCCAAATATATACTTTACAAAGTGAACATTTTCCATTACCTTAGTAAATTAACACCAATGTACGTGATATGTTTCCAGGTAAGCACAGGAAGGATAACACACACTATATTAATCACACAGGTGCCAAACTTCCCTTCACTCTTTCTAGAACATATCTATACATTCAACTGTATCCATTAACTTCTTTCAATGAAGAAGTCTGACGTAACGCGTAGGGTGGAGTGCCAAGACCTGCCAGTTTTGCTTTACAGACGAGAGAGGGAGAGCAGCAGCCACCAGTCCATTAACACTGAAGTGGTGAGAGCTGTCCCTGCTCTTGTAAATGACTTATGTATAGTGTGGCTTGATTTTAACATTGTGCGTGCATTTTAATAAAAGTTTTATGGGTACACAATGAAGAGCACTATAGATTGTTTTTTTTAACTCTTTTCATTGAATTTTATCAATACAGTACAAAACAAATGCACTTACACAGAACACAACATTCCAGTCTCAGGCACTTAGCCCATACAGGGGCACATAGAATCTGAAGGCTAGGGCACCAGACATAGTATAGGGCAGCATTAAGGACTGTACAACATACAACACAAAAATTGGAGACAGCGTTGTATCACAGACCATTCTGACTAACAGTTTCAGGAGCGTAAAAAGGCCCTATGCACCCACTAAGCAAAAAGCATTGATCGTTAGGCAATATGTGCAGGGATTTATCTACCTAGCACCGCAGAAGGCTCCGCTAGCTACATGGCCCAGACTTTGACGTATTTCTTGGGACAACCTCTATGATTGTATGTATCTTTATAGTAGGGTATAGCATTATTCACTTAGTTTCCAGAAGGAAATGAGGAGGGGGTGGTTTTTCCAGCAGAGCGTTATAGCTTTCCTGGCATAAAATAGTAGTAGTCAGTTCTCTCTGCTACCCTGGGGGTTACTTGAGAGCACTATAGATTTTTACATTTTCTTCTTTTTGAGTTATATTCTGAATTTATCTGTGATAAATCATTTGGTGGAGTGAACCATCATTTCTGACAGAGCCTGTTCTGGCCTTAAAGGGGACTACGTGTGCCTGACCTTTAATGTTATAACCGGCCAGTGATTAAGGTGATCGTAGATTCACTAGTGTGCAGGTGGTGGTCTCTCACATGGATTTGTTACTCACAAGCACTTACAAAGTGGAGAAGTGTGTTGGTGGAATATTTTGTCTGATTTGGGCCTATGGACAATTTTTACAAACACGGTTTTCAGATATTTCTCTCACTCATATTTTAATCTTGTACACCGTGAGCACTTTGGGCATGTATTGTATCTTAGCACAGTGTATTTTAGCACAGTGCTATATATACATGCATATACAATGCCTGTTATGATCGGTAACTCCAGCCTATGTTCTGGGTGACCGGTCTCCTCACCGCCTGCCCAGTTAATCTAACTACCAACAAATTTAATAAAAAATAATGCCAAGTTCACCCTACTTTGCTCTGCCTCTCTGAGGCTCAAATCACCGATAAGTGTCCTGCCTAGAAGCGGTGTGTGAGGTTTGCTTTGTGTCGTGCCTCTCTCTGCTTCCCTGAAGTGTAATCTACGACCAGCCTCTTGCATCTCCTGTTTAGAAGCTCCAAATACTGACAAAGGCGTATAATGTTTTAATGAAGCCTGTTCTGCTATGTCTCCATTCATACCTTGTGCTTAGATCCTAGGAGCTTTGGACTGCAGTGTGTGAGGCTACAGTGGAGCAAACTTGTGATCTGCCCTGCTGTGCCAATCTCTGCTCACCCAAGTTTCGTTCCTTGATTGACGGTCAGTGTTGCCAGGAGCACTGAGAACATACAGCAGAAGAAATCTCAGTGGTAGCAGTGAACTTTAGTTAAGTTTGTTTCAGCTTGCTTGATTATGAAAATAAGTAAATCCTATAGAATTTACTATCAAGCAACAGGGAGAAGAGTGTAATCACTCTATCTCTGGCACAATTACTTTATTAGCCGATTTACTTACAGAAGATACTGGAATGACAAGGGAATTCTCTGTTCCCCTGTCACCCACAGCATCACTATGCCCATGTTCCCCCTGGCTGCCACTGAGTCCTGTGATGAGGTCACAGGGAATACACAGAAGAATATATCTTCATAGGAAACAGCTAATTGAAAAACTGCTTCCTCTACATGCTTTGCATATGGTGACAGCGCTAGGGAGATCATTTTTTTGCCTTGCCCATTCAGCTTTAACCACTTGCATGAGCTGGGCAAATTGCTTTGGCTTTGAAGTTGACTTTGAAGTCAGAGCCAGGCAAAGGCTCACAAACACTGTCAAGAGGGAGTCAGAAGGAATCAGATTTATGGTATTTGGCTAATCGTCTTCTGCTTGGCCAGCATCTGTTTTTTATTTAGGCAAAAGTAACAAATTAAATCTTTCATTAAAGAATAAGTTCACTTTAAAATAAAAAATGCACATTCTTTTTGCAGGTAAAAAAAAAAGTGCATTTAGCCATTTATTTTTTTGGAGCCTGTAAAGCACTGCTGATCGCTGGTGCCATGCAGGTCTCCTGCAGATCTGTCAGTGTATCTGTGTGCCCGTACACACCCCTTTATGGCCAAGCAGATACACGGACAGGAAGAATCAATGAACTACCACAGCGTTATGGTAGTTCATTGACAACTACAAGCAGACAGCCACAAAGGATACCAGGGTTTGTAGTTCATTCACACACAGTGCAGTGTGAAAGAACGACGCAGCCGCGTGGGCAGAGTGCTGCACGGCCACGAGGATTTCAAACAGTGACAGAGAGGTTCCCCGTACTGCTGTCACGGGGGGGTGTATAATGGGGAAGTGGCTGCAGCATTAGAAACGTTACAAGTTCCACCCTAAAAAATGGTGGAAGATGTAATACTGTATGTTCCCAAAGGTGAACTTATCCTTTAAAGTGGAAGTACATGCAAAAACTAAAATCCCTGCATCTATACACCCCACCGATCTAACACTAACCTTTCTAGCCCTGTAAAGAAAAATCTAGTATACATACCTTTTTTGAAGCCGCTCCGACCTGTGGCTTCGCTGTGGAGATGGGTGCAGAGGACACAAACAACAACGGAAGCCCCATAGTAAGTCTATGGGCGACGTCACTTCCCATTCATTTCACAGCCATTGTCAGTCATGTCCTCTGCAGAGCTTCTGCCGCTGGAGAACGGGTCAAATCGGGTTCAAAAAAGGTATGTATACTCATTTTTTCTTTACAGGGCTAGATATGTTAGTGTTAGATTGGTGGTGTCTATAGATGCAGGGATTTTAGTTTTTACAATGACTAACTTCCACTTAAAGTGCAGTACATGTATGATGCTTTTTCCACCCCCTGGATACCTGTCATGTGCTCTCATACAGGAGAGCAACCTGGCTGCAGTAGAGGTATTCTTTGATGCAGAAATGTTGATCAGAAAGATTCAAAGCATCCCCCTGTTCTACAACCTCTCCCACCGCAACTTTGCTCTTTGTGTACCAATACACACCACAAGGAATCCTGGAAGTAGACCTCAAAAATCAACAAATGATGATGTCACAGTGTAAACAGATTTTTATAGGCTACAGTGTAAAAAAAAAAAAAAAAAAAAAAAAAAAAAAAAAAAAAAAGAAGTGTAGCACATGAAAAAGCACATGCAAGTAAAACACGCCTCAACATGCATAAAAAGAACGTGTAACAAAATGCATGAACCTAGCCATAAGCAATTTTATGGTGCAAAGTTACTTTTATGTTCTACATATAGACATTATACAGTCACTGGGCTGAACAAAACAAGATCACACTGACAAAAGATCTTGTTTTCGTCAAAAGCGTATATGCAAGTTTGTAGCCTCAGACTACAAGTTTCCATCAGAGCTAAGCCTATTTCTGCAGAAATAGGAAGATAAATTGGCAATTTGCCATTCTACTTTTGGAGAAGCCCAAGCTTTACACACTTGGGCATTATATTATACACCATGTTTAAGCAATGTTGTCAGTCCTAACATGCTCTTCTTCAAACGTACAGTCATTTTTCGCTTCAACTTCTTTTTAAGATATTTCACAGAGCTCTGAGAACCAAGTAATTAGCAGTGTTTGATCACTTGTTTCCCAGTCTTAGAGCTGGTGGGGAACCGATGCTGCATCCACCTAGGTAACTATGAATCTTAAAAAAGAATTCCCATACTTCTCTTTTAAAGAGTAACCCCTCTTTTGCTGAGAAAAAAAAAAAACATTCCCCCATGTACATTGCAAGGATTTTTAACAAACTTTGCTGCAGATTCCTACCTTTTGTTATTCTGAAATAATAGCTCTTTGTATGTGTCCATGGGCAAAGTGAATGTGTATGGGGGGGGATTTTATAATTATGAATCAGCTGCTGCACCTGCAGGGCTCTAATGAGGAAACTGCAGGGTTTCCTATTGTGAGTATCTCACCAAAAATAACATTTTTGTTGCAGGGATGGCCAAATTCTATCTTGAATCTTAATGCAGACTTCTGGGAAAATCAGTGAGCCAATCACACAAGCAGGAAATTAACTTCTATATAAAACTTGTGTACAGAACGCCTCCTGGTAGCCATATTGCATTGCATTTTACAGAAAATTACAGCACTGCAGATTGAGAATGAGAAGTTATTTTTTAATAAGATTCACTTACAATATGACCTGTGTAACAATTGTATATGCTATAAAAATCTTTATTTGCTATTTTTTGGAGTTACCATTTAAAGCAGAAATTCCACTTTATCTCCTGATTCTCCCACATTTAACGTTTTTTTTTGTTTTGTTTTTAGTGAACAGGTAACTAGTACTCGCAAGTACCCACTTCCATTGGGATCACCTAGGCAAGTGGTCTCCAAACTGTGGCCTGGGGGCACGATGCGTCCCTTTGCTTGCGTTTATCTGGCCCTTGAAGCACTATTTCTGCCACCGCTAAAAAGAAGTATTCCCTCCACTGACACCAACAGTGGGGCACTACTCCTCCCACTGACATCCGCAACATGGCACTATTCCTCCCACTGATGCCAATGATGGGGCACTATTCTTTACCCAATACCCCCAATGGGGCAGTATTCTTCCCACTGATACCGATGAGGTGCCTTGTTTACCCCCAGGGCATTTTCTACTCACACCGGCCACAGTCCGACGCTGCCCGCAAAGTCTGAAGGCCTGTAAATTGGCCCTTTGTTTGGAAGGTTTGGAAACCCCTGACCCAGGCAATCTAAAGCTGGATATATACTATACATTTGTAGTTAGATTTCCTTTAGAGCAGGGATATGCAATTAGCGGACCTCCAGCTGTTGCAGAACTACAAATCCCATGAGGCATAGCAAGACTCTGACAGCCACAAGCATGACACCCAGAGGCAAAGGCATGATGGGACTTGTAGTTTTGCAACAGCTGTAGGTCCGCTAATTGCAGATCCCTGCTTTAGAGTTACCTTCAACTATGTAGTGCAAGGGCCTTCCTGATTGCATACAAATTGAAAGTGTTTAGGTTTGACCTCATATTATATGGTTTTGGTAAATCTAAAGAAAAAAATCTAAAGAGAATTGTATAGTGTGCATCCAGCTTAAAAGAGAAGTACGAAATTTTTTTTCCCCCATTCATACCTAGGTGGATGCAGCATGGGTCCGATGGTTGCAGCATGGTCAGAGCTACGTGAGCAGAGTGCTGTAGACTGCCAGTCACAGTTCTCTGCTCATCTCCCTCCGCACTCATTGGAGCTGTGGAGGGGGCGGAGTGGGCCATCTTAGGCACTCAGCAGCTCGCCGAGAGGCTGACACGGGTGTCAGTCCAGGCACCAATCGGATCCAGACTTTGACGTGATGACACGGTGCCTTGACTGAAATCTGTGACGTCAACCGAGAGCGGACGAAAATGGAAAATTGTATACTCACCTTTCCGTAAATTTCCTTTCCTGACACATCTTCATGGCAGCACACACTGGGTTGTGACTCCGCTTCCACAACCTGACAGGCTTGGTCTAGCTATAAAAGTTGGAGAGATGCCCCCCAATATTCTCTGTATATATCATATAGGAACAGAGTGGGTTTCTGTGTGCTGCCATGAAGATACGTCAGGAAAGGAAAATTACGGAAAGGTGAGTATACAATTTTCCATTTTCCTGACGCCTTCATGGCAGCACGCACTGGGAAATAACTCGCCAGTCGGGTGGGTGCAAAAAAATTCAAGTTTTATTTCTTAAGGAGCTGTAGAATTGGCTCTAATAATGGATCTGCCAAAGTCTGCTGTTGTTAGCTTAGCAGAGTCTATCTTATAGTGAGAAATGAATGTATATTTAGATGATCAGGTTGCTGCTTTACAGATTGTCTCTGGTGAAACTCTGCAGTATGCTGCTCATGAAGTCGCCACTGCCCTGGTTGAGTGTGCCCTGATGCCCTCTGGAATAGCCAGTTGACGAATGGAGTATGCCTTCTTGATAGAGTTAACCAGCCAGGATGCAATCATTCGAGAAGTTGCTGGATGACCTTTCCTAGGCCCATGTGGAATTATGAGGAGAGTATCCGACTTTCTCACGGAAGCTGTAGCCTCCAGATAGTTGGTAATGCCAGTTTTCACATCCAATGCATGGGGTTCCCCTTGGTTGTTAGTGAAGGATGGAAGGATGATATCCTGATTGTAATGAAAAGAGGATGATACTTTGGGGATGAAATGGTCCGAGGGTCTCAGTACCAATCTATCGGGATAGAGGATTAGATATGGTTCCGTTATCAATAATGCTTTTAGTTCAGAAACTCTTCTCGCAGAAGTAATGGCGATAAGGAAGGTTAATGTCAAAGTCAGATTCCAGAGAGAGATTGACTCAGCCGGGAAAAAGGGAGGGTTTGACAGTGTGTCAATTACTATTGAGAGATCCCATGGAATGTTGTTTTTTTTGGAGGTCTGATTTTTAGCCAGGCTTTTATGAACTGGATTACCAGGGGGTGTAATGCCCATCTAATGCCCGTTTTAGCCAACAGGGCTGAAACGTGAACTTTAAGGGTACTTGAACTTAGTCCTTTATTAATACCCAATCAAAGGAACTTGCGGCGGTTCCGGTGGTATTGGGTTCCAGTTCCTTTGTTGGGCCAGCGAACAAAACCTACTCCAAACTTGTGTGTATGTTTTGTTGGTGGTGTTTTTTATGGCCTGTAGAAGAGTCAAAATTACTTCTTGTGAGCATCCCTGCTCTAGCAGCTGCGTCCTCTCAATTTCCATGCAGTCAAGTGTAACTTCTCCGGTGCTGGATGCAGGAATTGACCCCTGGGATAGGAGGTCTGATGTTACCGGGAGAGGCAGTGGTTGTTGCAGGTAGAGCTGTAGTAGAGTTGTGAACCAAGGCCTCCTCGGCCAAAATAGAATTACTGCTATCACCGTGGCCGATGATCTCCGAAGCCTGGATAGGAATCTTGCGTTTAAGGGAATTGGTAGAAAAATGTATCCCAGCTTGAAATTCCACAGGTGGATCAGGCAGTCTATTCCCTCAGCCGATGGGAAGGTTACTCTCGACAGAAATCTCCGACATTTGGTGTTCACAGAAGTAGCCGCCAAGTCGATCTCCAGTATTCCCCAAGTTTCTGAAAGGAGAGAAAAGGCCTGCTGGCTCAACGACCACTCGTTGTTCGAGAGAAGTTCCCTGCTTAGATAGTCGGCCAGCATGTTCTGTGCTGCCGGGACATACACTGCCCTCAGATCTACCAGATGTACTTGTGCCCAATCCAAGATAGGGCGAACTTCTTCCATTAGCGTGTGACTCCTCATACCTCCTTGCCTCTAAATATATGCAACTGCAACTCTGTTGTCCATTTGAACCAGAACGCTCTTCCCGTCAGGTATGGAGCAAAGACCAGAAGCGCCTGAAAGGTTGCTCCGAGTTCCAGTATATTCGATACTATACCGTGAGCTTGAAACTGCCACTGCCCTTGGGCTGCTAGATTTTGGTAATGGGCTCCCCATCCCTTCTGACTGGCATCTGAACTAACAACTTCCGGCTGTGGAGGGACTATAGGCTTGTACCTCGATTGTTTCACATATTGTCTGAAGCATTGATTCTCCATTCCACTGCTTCGGAAAGGAATTCTGCAACACTCTCATGTGCCACTGGGACCACTGGATCATGGGCAGAGTTGCAGACATGGACCCCAGGACGCTCATACAAACTCTGGCTGGTAAATGTGTAGATTAGCCTCTGTATCTTTTGAATTAGAAGCATAACCTTTTCTTGAGGAAGCTGTACTCTGTTCAGAATGGTTTCCAATTCCGTCCCCAGGAATACCATATTCTGTGTAGGCTGCAGTTTGCTCTTCTGTCAGTTGACTAGCCAACCGAAATCTTGCAGGGTTGTCGGTAAGATCTCCCGGTGCTGGATCAAGACCTGGCGACTTTCTGCTAGAAGTAGTATGTAGTCCAGATAATGGTGTATTCTTAGACCTCTCTCTCTGAGATATGCAATGATGGGTAGAAGAACTTTGGTGAAGGTCCTGGGAGCCAACAAAATGCCGAATGGTAGGCACTGGAAGTGATAGTGCTTGATTGAAAAGCAGAGAAATTTTTGAAAGGCAGGATGTACTGGGATGTGTAGATAGGCGTCTGACAAATCTATGGACAGCATCCAATCTTTTAGATTCACTGCTAATAGTATGGACTGGAGGGTTTCCATCTTGAAGGACTCTAATTTTAGGTTCTTGTTGAGTCTAAGTCCAGTACTGGTCTGTAAATCCCCTGTTTTCTATTTTACAAGAAATAGGGGGAGTAGAATCTTCTGCCCCTTTGACATAACGGAACCTCCAGGATAGCCTCCTTTTGTTTTAACTCGGTTATATATTTTAGTAGGATCTTTCTCTTGACTGGAGAAGACGGGAGTCTGGTTGGGTAAAAGTGGTTTCTGGGAATTCTGTTTAAGAACCTCCACTTGTGACCGAACTTGATTGTGGAAATGGACCAAGGGTCTTTGATGTTTTTCATCCATATTTGTGCAAATCTCTTGAGTCTGGCTCCCACCTTTGGAGGATGGGCGGGCGTATCCTCAAAGACTTCTGCTGTTCGCCAGACGGGGTGGTCTTGGTTTTTCGCATTTTCAAGAAAGATGACTGTGTTCCTAAAGTTTCATTTAAATTCTTTACCTGGTTTATAGGTCTTGGCTTCCCTGTATGTTTTGGGAAGGTTGTGTTTGTAGGCAGGAACTCTTGATGTCTTGGGTCTCCTGTCAGAGGGAATGAAGCCCGACTTGCCCCCCGTAACCTTGGAAATGGCTGCATCCAATTTGGAGCCGAAGAGATTAGAGCCGTCATAGGGAATTTTGCACCAATTTGTTTTTGATGCAGTGTCGGCTATCCAAGGCTTTAGCCACAAGGCTCTTCTTGCCATCACCGAGGCTAATATAGCCCGGGCCGAGCATCTGATAATATCCACTGAGGCTTCTGTGACTAAATCGCCTGCCAACTTGAGTTCTTACAGAGAGGTAATTATTTTCTCTTGGTCTGCTCCTTTCTGAAGAGATCTTTCGATATTAGAAGCCCAACCTGAGATGGCTCTACAAACTGCTGCCGTGGTGACTGCCGGTCTACAGGCGCCTCCAACCGTGGAGTATGCTTTTTTTAGTTCTAGATCAATTTTTCGATCTAAAATGTCCCGGAAGGAGACTGCATCCTCGATGGGTAGATTGACATGTCTTGCCAAGCGTATTAGGGAAGCATCGACAATAGGAGCATTAATTAAGGGGTTAACCCTAAGCTCTTTCAAGGGATACATCTTTGTTAGCCTATTATTAAGGCTGGGCCTCTTGTCGGATCTTTCCTATTCGTCCTTAATTAAGTCTTCTAGTTCCTCAATGAAGGGGAAGGTCTCTGGATCCCCTTTTAAATTTGGAAAATATTTTCGGGTCTTCTAAGGTGCTTCCTCAGATTCCACCCAACCTATGGCCTCCTTGACTGACTTCGCAAAGGGTTCAACCAGAGCGAAGCAAAAAAAAGCTGGCACTTCTGGATCCTCGCTCTCGGAAGGGGATTCTGGTTCTGCTGAGCAAGGAGGAGCCGCAGATGAAGTGCTCGGAGCTGGTCTGGCTGGAACAGGCATTGCTGACTCCATTATGGATTCCTGCACGGATACTCGGATCAACTCGGTCACCTCTCTGGCATCCGATTCCTTTTCTCTTGTGGCCTCATTGAAGCATGTGCGGCATGCTAATTTATCTGGTAAAGCCGGGGCGCCACAGCCCCAGCAGGCATTTGCTGCAGGGTGGGTGTGTTGGCTTAGCTCGTGATGTGGTGAAGGTGATCTTTTATGACGTGATCGGCTATGTCGCAAGCGGCTGTGGTGTGAGTGACCATGGCGTGAATGACCATAGCGTGAATGACCATGGCGTGAATGACCATGGCGTGAATGACCATGGCGTGAATGACTATGGCGTGAGTGCCTATGATGAGATGTGGAGTGTGATCGGCTTCTGCGGGATCTTCTGCTTGAGGCATGGTTTGACTGGTCTTTACGTCTTGACCTTGACCTGGAAGGGCTTCCAGAAAGTGCCATGTTAGTAGTTGTGCTCTCTTTTTTCTCTCTTCAATACTTACCACTTAAGGCAGACAGCCTCTTAGCTTAATGGATGAGGGTGGTCTGCGTGGGCAGTGGTCTCCATGAGCAGTACAGATAGAGGTCAGGTAGGAAAAATAGGGACCCTGGAAGGATATACAAGGGTTAAGAAAAAATAGAAAAGGCAGCAAAAAATCCCTAGTATACAGAGAGGGATGAAGGGCTAGTACACTTACCTGGAAGTAGAGGGCGATACATACAACATTTGTATGTAATGCAGTGACCTGGGATCACTGACAGGCATTCAGGCGTTTTTAAAAACGCCACTGCGGTGGAAATGACGGTTTCGCCCATGCACAGAGGCTCCGCGATCGCACCGGCGCCATCTTGGAATCTGGCAAAGGGCTCTGAATGGCTGAATCTCTTCCCCCCGCGCGTGCGCAATGCAGAGGGAGAGGAGACGCGGCGGTTATGACAGTCCGGACCGAATGCTTGGGGGACTACAGGTCCCAGGAGATAAAGAAAAATAGCATAACTTTAGTGCAACAGGGACCGAGAATAAAGAGGAGACCACTGCAATATTAAAGCTTTTGTAAAGCTTACTTCAGTGGGAAATGTTTCTGTTGCAGATGCCCCTGAGACCACCAGAACAGAGTTCCCTCCATAGAAGCTCCTTTAGAGACTGTACAGGAGGGACTTTCAAACAGGAGAGGCTTGAATCTGCTGGGGCGTTGCAGTAAGAGGCTTGCGATGTCCATCCAATCTCGTCAGGTGAGGATAAAAAAAGAATAGTGGGGGGCATCTTTCTTTAACTTTTATAGCTAGACCAATCCTGTCAGGTTGTGGAGGCGGAGTCACAACCCCCCCAGTGTGTGCTGCCATGAAGATGCATCAGCAAAATGAGTTGCACTGCTGTGATCCATAGGAGAAGCCCAGCTAAACCAGCTTTGGCTAGACTTTTCCTTTAATAAGAAGCTTGCCTCCCCTCTCCCCAATACAATTTTTGTAGCTGCTGCTGTTTGTTTTATTTTTTCCTAAAGACTGAAGACTCTATGTTTGGGGGTACCGTTTCAACTATATGAATCTCTGAAAAAGACAAGGAAAATAATAGGATTTTCTCATTCAACACTTTACTGCCCTGATTATCCAATATATAAAATATTACATTGTATTCAGCTGCCCTGGCTGTGAAATTTTCACCTAAAACAGAAACACAGCCAAGCAGAGCTGCATTTCAGAATACACTCTCCCTTTTTATAGAAGTAAATGCTGAAAATAGCACATTGTGGGGAAACGGTAGCAGGATGTGGGCAAGCAAGTTAGTCTGAAGGTGAGATATTAGACAAACAGGCCATCCACAACATACAAAGAGTATCTTCCGTGCATGCATGCTGCTTACCGTTGTCCTTACTACTGTTTTCTTCAATGGTCATTTGCTCTGCCAGTTCAGATAGAGACTCGTCTATGGTCTGACTGCCTCGCAGAGTGAGAGACAGCCTTCTCTTAAACTTTTTCATGTTTCACGTAAAAGGAGCACAGAATAGGGAAGCCTGAAAGATAAAAAAAAAGATGTGGGGTACAGTTAGCACAGCCGTCTGCAGCAGTTTATGCATTCATGTTAATTTTTGAGAACTGTAGCCAAGCATTGGGTCTTAATGATTCATAGAATATGAGTGCATTTCCTCTGATTAACTAAAGTTTTTTTTTTTTTTTTACTTAATGCACTCTCTGTATTAAAGTGATTGTAAAGTCTTGTTTAAAAAACAAATAATAAACATGTCATACTTACTTGCTCTGTGCAGTGGCTTTGCACAGAGCAGCCTGGATCCTCCTCTTCTTGGGTTCCTCTTTGGTGCTCCTGGCCCCTCCCTCCTGTTGAGTGCCCCCACAGCAAGCAGTTTGCTATGGGGTCACTCAAGCAAAGCTGCAGCTCCATGTGTCCATTCAGACATGGAGCTGCCCCTCTCTCTCCTGATTGGCCAACTGACTTTGGTTGACAGCCGCGGGAACCAATGGTGCCGCTGCTGTGTCTCAGCCAATCAGGAGGGAGAGTCCCGGACAGCAAAACCTGCATCCAATTCGCAGTAGTGTGAACCCAGCCTCAAAGATAATGGTAAACAGGGCAAATAACAAGGGTGAATCACCCTACTGGGGACGGACAGCAATAAAGAATGATAAGCGTTCCAATACCTCTCCACTGTATCCGAAACTACCAAAAAAATAAAAAAATGTCTGTATACTTTAAAACTGAGTTCCACCCAAAAGTGGAACTTCCGGTCGTTTTACCCCCCCCACCCCCCCGGTGCGACATTTGGCAGCTTTCGGGGGGGAGGGGGCACAGGATACCTGTCTAATACAGGTATCCTATTCCCACTTCCGGGAGCCTCAGCAGCTGGTATTGACATCTCCGTGGGGCTCCCCCCTCCTTTTCCGGCCGCCGGCCCAGTAGGAGAGAGGAGTAGGGTTCCCGGCGTGAAGCCGTAAGGCTTCACTTACTCGCAATGGAGGCGGCGTGCACCTGACAAGCTGATGGAAACATCAGCTGCGGTGCCAACATCGCTGGACTCCAGGACAGGTAAGTGTCTGATTATTAAAAGTCAGCATTTAATAAGCAGCTGCTGGCTTTTAATTTTTGCAGCGGTGGGCGGACCTCCGTTTCAAGCTTATAATCACTTTCAGTTAGAATTATAATATAACAATTATTGATTTCACATCAGGTGCGCTGAACTGCATATAATAGCACAAGGGAACATAGAAAACAATTGTTGTGCATGTGTCCTGTTCATGCCATACATGTGAGTTGCGTAAAAAAGCAGCAGGTTTGCATATTTACAGAGTGAAACGCAAGTCATTGCATGCCAATGCATCGCAGCATAAAGTCAAACTGTTTTTGCTAACTTTGTAACAAAGCATCGCACAGCCCCTATACAATGAACACCAGCAAGTGCTTGTTATGGAGCACAACGTGTGTGGTCTGGCGTAAACAGGCCCAAAATCTTTTCAACTGTAAAGTCTTCTGTTTAAAGATGACACGCTAGTAAATGTTTTACACCCTGAAATAGATTATTTTATACTACACATTCATTTTTTTTTATTTTTGTTTATATTATGAAAAGTTTTGTACTGCGATGTTTAATCTAGTCATTTCTATTACGTTTCCTTTTATCAAGTAGAAGTGCATGTCATTGGCTACCAATATGCAAGTGCCTCTGATTATTCTGTTAGGAACAATCAGACCATTGAATGGTATGGTTTTTTTTATGCGTCATGCAAGTACACTGGATAAAGCATGATGGACAACCCCTTCATTCAGGAATAATCAGCTTAATAAACAGTGTGCAAATGGGAACTGTTAGGGCAACTTCTTGTTCGATAAGAACTGCCCAAAGGTTTGCAAAGGTCTGCTTCACACATAGTCAGAAGGTTGTACAACTTACTACTCTGATTAGCAGACTATTTATGTCTGTGCACAGGTACCCTTAAAGTGATACTAAAGTCTTGTTTTGTTTTTTTGGCTTAAAAAGTAACAAACACATACTTACCTGCTCTTTGGCTCTCTTTGGCTCTCCTGGCCCCTTCCTCCTGCCGAGTGCCCCCACAGCAAGCAGCTTGCTATTCAGACACGGAGCCATGGCTAGGCCTGGCCTCCTCTCTCTCCTCATTGGCTCAACGACTTTGACAGCAGCGGGAGCCACTGGTGCTCCACTGCTGTCTCAGCCAATGAGGAGGGGAGTCACAGGCAGCTGAGTCTCTCCTGCAACATCGCTGGATAAAGATGGGCTCAAGTAAGTAAAAACAAAATCTGCCTTTACAATCACTTTAAGCCTAGTACACACTAGTCGTTTTTTCTTTCAACCCAGCAGGGCTGAACGAAAAAAAAAAACCTGACAGTTCAGGAGGAGCCGCTGTTCTAACAATCTGATGTTAGTTCAGTGATCTCCCCTGCTGTTCTATTGTGTTCTGACAGGGAGATGGAACTCTTGCCAGAACACTCCGGTCAGCGCTCTCAGCCATTGGCTAAATGCGCTGATCGGGAGCCAATCGGCAGACCTTTTTTAGTCATGCTTGCAGACTGTCAAAATCTAAGAAAAGCTGAAATATGCGGCGGCTGGATGCTGTATTGAGTGGTACTCACATAAAAGGGGCAGGCATTCAAAGATGTATGCCCAGAACGCAGGAATTCTGAATACAAGAATCATTCAGTATAGCATCCAGCTGCTGCATATTTCAGATTTTTGAGTCTGCTGGCAGTGGAGCTGGACACTGTGCCAGTGCTGCCCAAGCCCCTGAACACCCTGGAATTTGATGCACGTGGGATAGACGTCAAGTGTACATATAGCCTTAAATTGATATTAAAGGAAATTTTATTTTAAATAACAAACATGTCATACTTACCTGCTCTGTGCAATGGTTTTGCACAGAGCAACACCGATCCTCCTATTCTGTGGTCCCCCCGGCCCTCCTGGGCCCCTCCCTCCTGCAAGTAGCTTGCTATGGGGGCATCCAAGCAGGCTCGATCCCGAGCCACTGCTCTGCCTGTTCAATCACACACAGAGCCACGGCTCGGCCCCGCCCTCTCTCTCCCCATTGCCTCACTGGCTGCGATTGACAACAGTAGGAGCCATTGGCTGTCTCAGCCAATGAGGAGGTAGAGTCCGCGGAGAGCCGAGGCATTTGTGGACATGGCTGGATCACGATGGGGCTAAGGTAAATATTACAGGGACTGCTGCACAGAGATGGTTTTTCACCTTCATCCATAGAATGCATGAAAGTTAAAAAAAAAAAAAAACCTTGAGCCTTTAGAACCAGAAGAGGTATTTTCTTTACCTAAAATAATAAACAGAGTATACTTACCTGTTGTGTGCAATAGTGTTGCACAGACCGGCCCTTAACCTCCTCTTCTGGGGTCCCCTGCCAGTGCTTTACACTCCTCTTCTGCTATTGGGGCACTCATGTGGGCGCACTCCTGAGCTGAGCTGTGCGAGTCCATAAACACACAGAACGTCTCGAACGCGCTCCCTCCTCCCAATATCTGATTGACAACAGCAGAAGGCGATAGCCTCACTGCTGCTGCGTCATGCAAGGAGCGGAACGGCGACCAGCGCTGTCGCAGACAGGCACATCGCTGGAACAAGATCGGGCTCAGGTAAGTATATAGGGAGCGGAGAGAGCGATGCAACTACTGGGACATTTTTTACCTTAACGCAGAGAATGCATTAAGGTAAAAAATGTCCTGCCCTTAGAAATACCTTAAGCTGGCCGTATACTGTTATTCAACATTTTCTGTACTGGCTGAATTTCAATCCGTGTATTTCAAGCCTTATGCGGGCATATACTGCCAATAACAATTAAGCCTAAAACTGCCCCTCTGAAATCATATTATATGCATGGATGGAAAAATATTGTGTTTAAAAAAATACCCAAATTGCATCAGGAATTGAAACATTTATATATAGTTTTAACACAAGATGTGAGGCATTTGTGAATATGATCCATGTTATAACAAAAATGAAAAAGAAAAAGAAAAAATAATGTGGCAAATTGGACAAAGAAAACTTGCTAAGCATTATAGATTTTCCCAATGAGTAGGTGACAGAGAATACACGTAGCTATTTATAGACTAATGGAGGCGCAAGCGGGCAACGCCGCTTAATGATTTCCTTCAATTCCTTTTTTCTTTTTTTTTTTTTATGAATGTGTGCCTAGTTATAAATGAAATTTCACACAGAGTACTCCAACACCTGAAAACATAACAAAAATAAAATTCACAAAAGACGCAAGTGGGCTTTCATTAAACGCTACTAAAATGGCTTTCCAGGCCTTGATACTTTAAAATTGCACACACAGAACAAGCCCGAGTCACAGTGACAGAGCTTTGAAGCCAGAGGAGCCGCATTTAGCAATTTCAGATGGAGATCAGCATCGACAGCGCCCTTATTTTTCCCCATGACAGTCTGAAAAGTATTGCACAAAAAAAGATCAGTTAGAAGGAGACGGGATTTAAACCCATTAATATCAGCACACTGTTGAGATATATATGGTTGTGAGATGGACTCCTGAGCTTACCAAGCTTCCGATAACAATATTTGGCAAGTAATATGGATTGATAATGGATCAAAAAAAGGAAAAAATTTAATGTTTAAATTTGACAACAATATGACTTTTCTATGTTTTATTAACATTCAGATTATTGTCTCACAAACTAGGTATCTTTTTGCCAACTAAATATTCCTGGATGAACCCTCTGCATCCTGCTATGCACCCTTTCTAGTAAACTTTTCAATAAATAAAAAAAAAACTGGGATTTTTACTTACACTTTACTCTACATACACTATTTCTTCTGTGTTTTTTTTTTCTTTTGCTTATCTAGACAGCAAAGAATTTAACGCCCTCATCAGATAAATAGCTTTTTCCCAGTTTAGACATGCTCAGCAATGACACTAAGGTAAGGAGGTGGAGAGGTAGAGACTATATATCACCTTTATCTGTGGAGGTTTGCATTAAAGTAGACCTGTTGCTTTGCTCTGCAAGGTAAATAATAGTTTCATGCCATTGCTGACCTCTAAAAATGCTTGCTGCCTAGTTGTGTTTGGCTTCAATATGGAGACCCCATTCACACTTGAGCGTTTTTCAGCTCAAAGCTTGATGCTCAGAAATGCTTAGCAAGCTAAAACTCCATTTATTTCAAAGTTCTCTGTTCACATTTGAGAGTTGTGTCACCTGTAGCTAGGGCTGGTGCAAGGATTTTGGACACCCTAGGGAAAAGCTCATTTTGCTGCCCGACCCCCCTTGGCTCCACCCCTGCCCATGTATACCCCACCTTTTTAATGAAGCGCCCATCAAATGCAGCCTCGCCAGCGCCCATCAAATGCAGCAGCCTCGCCAGCGCCCCTCAAATGCAGCCTCACCAGCGCCCATCAAATGCAGCCTCACCAGTGCCCATCAAATGCAGCCTCACCAGCGCCCATCAAATGCAGCCTCACCAGCGCCCATCAATGAATGTTTACTTGCTTCCATTCATTTGGGAGTCGGGACCCTGACACACTCCTCCACCGCCGTTGCGCCTCTTACACTATGTGCGAATGGAGCAGCGTCTGCCTGCTGCTGCTGAGACTTAGTTGCTTGCTGCAGAGAGAAGAGAGTAGGAACACCAGTGGTCGGGCAGCTGCCTAGTTTGCCTAGTGGTAGCACCGGCCCTGCCTGTAGCAAGGCGTTTTCAGGCGTTTTTTTTTTTCAGCTTAAACATCAGCTCTCTAGCATCGCTCCAAACCTTACACAGGTTTCTATAGGCCACAGCAAAAAAATGCCTATATTATTTGCAAATCTGCTAAAAAAAAAAAAAAAAAACTCAAAAAATGCCTGAAAAAAAAAAAAACGACTGAAAACACTCAGCTCAGGTGTGTATGTAGTCTGAATAACTCATAGAGCCAGCGTAAGCATGCTATAACCGAGTGTCCAAAAAGTGGTAACAGTCCTCATCTAGATTTGTGTCAGGTCAACAAAACCAGCAGCAAGAGAGTAGGGCTGAAAAAGGTCTGTATGGACTTTATTTGTTTCCTCCTTCCCTGCAAAGTAAATGCATAATGTGCTAGTAAGCATCGCTTACTAGCACATTATGTGAAACGTACCTGCAAACAAAGCCAGCGTCGTCCCTGCTACAGGCCGGATCCATTCTTGCCCATCTTCCTTCCGGGGCCGCAGACTCTGGCTGTGTGACTGACCGGAGCGGCGTGACATCTCTTCCGTGCGGGAGTCGATGGTCAGGCACAGGCGGCCATTCCTTCAGAGTGCATGCGCCAATGATATCATTGCTGCAGTATACAGTAAATATCTCCTAAATGGTGCAAGTTAGAAGATATTTACAGTACCAATAGGTAAACGTTATTATAGGCTTAACAATAGGTACAAATATTAGAGAGAGGAGTTCCCTTCACTGGAACTAAGGGGCCAAGCCCAACCTCTGAAAAACAACCCCACACCATAATCCCCCCTTCACCACATGATTTGGGGTGGAGGAACCTGACTGGCCTGCACATACTTACCTCAACCCGATAGAACACCTTTGCAAAAAATTGGAGCAGAGACTGTGAGCCAGGCCTTTTTCATCCACATCAGTGCCTGACCTCACAAATGCGCTTCTGGAAGAATGATCAAACATTCCCATAGACACACTCCTAAACTTGTGGACAGCCTTCCCAGAAGAGTTGAAGCTGTTATCGCTGCAAAGGGTGGGCAAACTCAATATTGAACCCTACAGATTAAGACTGGGATGCCATTAAAGTTCATGTCTGTGTAAAGGCAGGTGACCCAATACTTTTGACAATATAGTTAAGAGTGTGTGTATGCGTGTATTTACTTCCACCGTATAAATTAACCCCTTATAGTAGTGATTAAGATTTTTTTTTTTTCAACCCCATCATGACAGGTGAAGTTTAAGTAGGCAAAGCACTTGCAGATTGCCCCTAAGCCTCATGGGATGTGTGACTTGACTATACTAGGAGTCTTAAGGCAGCCTTGGGGAGAAAGGCATAAAGGACAGTTAGAGGGACCTTAGAAAAAGTATTTAGGATAAACAAACCAAAAAAAGTGCAGTTCTTTAACACATGAGGTTACAATGCAATACAGAGTTAACTGGAGAATGAGGATGAAAGTCTGCGTTACGACACCATTCCAATAACCACCATTGTGGATACACTGCAGTATTGGATTTACTTTGTTTTGGAGCCACAGGTACCAGTGTGGTAACTAGGTAAAGCACACAGAACACAACACATACCTAATCTGGCATCCGTAGCCAACCCGGCCCCCAGCTTATTTCCACAAAGGAGAATGCTTGCTGTACTTCCCATAAGCTGCTTGCTAATTTCTATATTTTTCTGTGCGACAGGTACATGGTGACATCAGCCAAAAACCCTTGGCAGTGACATTTCTGGGAAAGCAGTATACATCAACACATCCTGCAGCCTTCAATTTTCTGCCATATGCTCTGCTAAGAACACCTGCGTGCTCGCTCAGAGAGGAATACGGCGTGTGGCTGAATTACTCATGTTGTAGCAGTACATGCTTACTCCTGTGCCCTAGTGACATTCTATTACAAGAGCCATTTCATCTTCTCTGAATCTAGAATTAGGCATCAACAGTCCTTTTCATATCATGTAAATTTGTTAATTAATCCCAAGTGGCTCATTGACATATTAATTCACCAGTACACTTCATTCATTACTCTCGCTATTCATGTTTAGCATTATTTTTCCACTTAGGTACTTGAAAACACTCATTAACTAGCAGAGAATAACAGATCTAACCAACATCCAGTTGTTACTATCACTACAGACAGCGGCATTCAGCATGCGGTGTGAAGCTGCAGCATTTCAATTTCCTGTGTGCTGGCCAGACACAAATAAAACAGTCAGAAAACGGCCAGACCCAACAAATGCCAATTGCAAAAAACATGTCCTAGAAATCCCTTTTGTTCATTCAATCTTTATTTTTACAATCCCATGGTATGTTAGCAGAATTAAGGACCTGCACAACTTGTCATATCATGCACAAAGCAGATGGCATACAGCATCTCACAAAAGTGAGTACACCCCTCACGTTTTTGTAAATATTTTATTCTATCTTTTCATGTGACAACACTGAAGAAATGACACTTTGCTACAATGTAAAGTAGTGAGTGTACAGCTTGTATAACAGTGTAAATTTGCTGTCCCCTCGAATTAACTCAACACACAGCCATTAATGTCTAAACCACTGGCAACAAAAGTGAGTACACTCCTATGTGAAAATATCCAAATTGGGACCAATTACCCATTCTCCCTCCCTGATGTCATGCAACTTGTTAGTGTTACAAGGTCTCAGGTGTGAATGGGGAGCAGGTGTGTTAAATGTGGTGTTATCGCTCTCACTCTCTCATTCTGGTCACTAGAAGTTCAACATGGCACCTCATGGCAAAGAACTGTCTGAGGATCAGAAAAAAAGAATTGTTGCTCTACATAAAGATGGCCTAGGCTATAAGAAGATTGCCAAGACCCTGAAACTGAGCTGCAGCGCGGTGGCCAAGACCATACAGCGGTTTAACAGGAAAGGCTCCACTGAGAACAGGCCTCGCCATGGTCGACCAAAGAAGTTGAGTGCTCAGCATCATATCCAGAGGTGGTATTTGGGAAATAGACGTATGAGTGCTGCCAGCATTGCGGTAGAGGTTGAAGGGGTGGCGATCAGCCTGTCAGTGCTCAAACCATACGCCGCACACTGCATCAAATTGGTCTGCATGGCTGTCGTCCCAGAAGGAAGCCTCTTCTAAAGATAATGCACAAGAAAGCCCGCAAACAGTTTGCTGAAGACAAGCAGACTAAGGACATGGATTACTGAAACCATGTCCTGTGGTCTGATGAGACCAAGATAAACTTATTTGGTTCAGATGGTGTCAAGCATGTGTGGCAGCAACCAGGTGAGGAGTACAAAGACAGGTGTGTCTTGCCTACAGTCAAGCATGGTGATGGGAGTGTCATGGTCTGGGGCTGCATGAGTGCTGCCGGCACTGGGGAGCTACAGTTCATTGAGGGAACCATGAATGCCAATATGTACTGTGACATAATGAAGCAGAGCATGATCGCCTCCCTTCAGAGACTGGGCCGCAGGACAGTATTCCAACATAACGACTCCAAACACACCTCCAAGAGGACCACTGCCTTGCTAAAGAAGCTGAGGGGTAAAGGTGATGGACTGGCCAAGCATGTCTCCAGACCTAAACCCTATTGAGCACCTGTGGGGCATCCTCAAAACGGAAGGTGGAGAAGTGCAAGGTCTCTAACATCTACCAGCTCCATGATGTCGTCATGGAGGAGTGGAAGAGGACTGCAGTGAAGCTCTGGTGAATTTCATGCCCAAGAGGGTTAAGGCAGTGCTGGAAAATAATGGTGGCCACACAAAATATTGACCTTTGGGCCCAATTTGGACATTTTCACTTAGTTTTGTTGCCAGCGGTTTAAACATTAATGGCTGTGTTGTTATTTTTAGGGGACAGCAAATTTACACTGTTATACAAGCTGTACACTCACTACTTTGCATTGTAGCAAATTGTCATTTCTTCAGTGTTGTCACATGAAAACATATTATAAAATATTTACAAAAATGTGAGGGGTGTGCTCACTTTTGTGAGATACTGTACATGAAAGGTCTGTAGTATAAAACCAGACCTCATATTAAATACAATTACACTAAACTCTGGTTTAAAAAAAGAAAAAAGAAAGAAAATTCTATACAGATTCTTAAAGAAGAAGTCCAGCCTGAGCTCATTCGGCTGGGCTTCTCCTATGGGTCACAGGAGTGCAATCTGTTTTGCACTCCTGTGACCCGTTTTCAGCAGAGAGCAGTCAGAAGTCTGCTCTCTGCTGACGTCACCAAGATCAGTCCAGCACCGCGTCACCCTGACTTCGGAAGTCTGGATCCAGCAGGTGCCTGGACTGATGCCCGTCTTAGCCTCTCAGCGAGCCGCTGAGACGGTGGTTTGCTCCCTGCCCCTCCACAGCTCAGTGCTCCAATGAGTGTGGGGGAGCAGAGCAGGAGAGCTGCTGACTGACAGGCAGCAGCTCTCCGCTCAGGGAGATGAGAGAACCGAGCCTTCGGTGGCTCGGTTCCCATTGAAGAGGCGGCAGGGGACAGATGCTGCATCCACCTAGGTAAGTATGAATATGGGAAAAAAAAAATCCCATACTTCTCTTTTAACTCAACAATGTACTTTCTATTGTTCTCAGACTTCTCCAAATGTCTTTTTGATGCTGTGATCTGACTTCCTGCTAAAAGGTGGCTACATTCATTCTCCATGGTCCCAATGTAAATAAGAGCATAGCAACCCTCTCTTTCCCAAGATGGCCTATGTACTATGGGATGTGTAGTGTCACTAGAGCAACACACATGACCACAACTAGCATTTAGTATCTCTTTAATGAAAATGCTATCTAACTGACAATGCACACAAAATGTCACCCTGTGTGGCTAACTCAACTTGCAATGGCTGTAGGCAGAAAAGCTCTTCTTTTCCCATCTCTGGGTGTCAGAAAATGTAAGTGAAGGAAGGGAAGAAAAAAATTAGGCGGTAAGAACTGTTATACAGGGAAATAAAGACAGACCATCCAACCTGTATCTTCTAACCTTTCAGCCGTATGGACAAATGGGTATTTAAAAGAAGTATACAAATCCTTTCCAGGCTGGGTTCACATATGTGCAGCTGTAATTTGCAGTCCGAGGTTCAGTGCATTTCTGTTCACCAGTTTAGGTGCAATTCAGTCATATTTTTGCACCTGAACCGGACCCAAAAACACAGAGGACCCTTTTTGAAACTGCACCGCGGCTGCCCCGGTCACATTCATATGTCATGGATGTTTTAAACGCATCCAATTCGCATATATGTGAATCCAGCCTCAAAAATAAGACATCATATTTTAGAGGCATACCTATCTGTACACCAGTGTGAAGGACCTTTTTGTCCCCACAGGTTGCACAGGTGGTTTCTTGCATCTGCATCCAGGCAACCCCACTCATATCTATGGGGACACAGTCGCTGGTCCCCATCTGAAAGCTGTGGAGGTATGTGTTCCCAAATGCAGACAGTGTGCATTCAGGGACATGCTTCCCCACAGCTGTCAAATTGTGAATAGCAGCTGTGTCCATACAGCCGCTGTATCCCAACTGATATGACTGCCTGCATGCAGATGCACGGGACACCTGTGCATCTCGCATAGGTGTGTGGATAGGTACAACCGTGTCATCGAGGCTTAAGTCTCCATAGTAGCAAAATAGATCCACCCTGCCCAGGTAGCACAGAAGGAATCGTATTAAATCCCATGTATGTGGTGTATACACTGCAGTTATATAGTATTCAGACCCCCTTCAATTTTTTCAATTTTGTGACATCAGTTTTTCCTTTTTTCAGACATTTCTAAAATTCTGTTTCACTGTCATTATGGGGTACTGAATGTAGATTAATAAGGAAAAAAATGAATATAAACTGTAGTATCAGGCTGCAATATAACAAAATTGAAAAAAGTGAAGGGGGTCTGAATACTTTACGAATGCACTGTATGTACTCTGTTCTCCGTCTGCAAGGTATGAGGCACTTAGCCACATTAAAGAGGAGCTCCAGGCTCCCCCCCAAAAAATTTTAAGTCAGCAGCTACAAACACTGTAGTTTCTACTGACTTTTAATATTAGGGCACTTACCTGTCCAGGAATCCAGCAGTGTCCTCACCCGAGCTGATTTTTCAATTGGCTATCAGGTGCTGGTGCCGCCATCCTGACAAGGGTAAAGCAGCAGTGAGGCCTTATGGCTTCACAGCCAGTTTTCTGGCGCGGTTCGCTTTGTGAATGGGCTGGCCAAGAGGGGAAGGAAGGGGGCCCAACTTTCAGTCCTCAAAACCAGGTACCTGCCCCCGGGGACGGAGGCACGCAAGCAGATCTCCCCTTTTTAGGTAGAGCTCCGCTTTAAGGAGACAGGGCATTAAGGTTAATAATTCTTACTTGACAGAGCAGTCGCATGGGAAAGCAAAGCCATTAGATCATCTAGGACCATTACTAGAAATCCTTCTTAACCTGAAAAAATCATGTCAACATTATTATTATTATTATACACAATTTATATAGCGCCAACAGTTTACGCAGTGCTTTACAATGTAGAGGGGGGACAGCACAATTGCAGTACAGTTCAATACAGAAGGGTCAGGAGGGCCCTGCTCGTAAAGCTTACATTCTAAAGGGAGGGGGTGACTGTACAAAAGGTAATCGATGCGGGCAATGATTTGATGGGGGTGGCTCGGGGTCATCAGTTCCATTACTTTATAATTACCATAAACTAAAAATTCAAGTACTTACACTATGGGAGCAAAGACTCACAACAACCAGAGTTCAGTTACTGTATTTAGAACAGTTCAAGATTATTTGTGATTGCTTGCTATGGGAAATGGTATGTCACCTATTCAAATATGCTAAAACAAAGTATTATTTTAAAGATTAATCTAGTCAATAAAGCTGTCCGTGCACCAGCATGCTCAGACTATCCATACTGCTAATATGTTAATATTTAGCCACAAGGGCCTATTCTTACTGTTCTACGTGAAAGGGCTTTAAGTGTTGAGTAGCCATATATTTATGCAATTTGGTCATGAGTACTGTGCCTAGATTTTTTTATATCCATCTGTTCAGCTCCAGAGTCGAGATAGCCATACAATAAATGAAAGCCAACAGATGTGGTGGAACTACATTCACGTGTGGCCATCATACAACTAAATTATTCATCATGGCTTCAGGATAACAGACTGTGAGAGGGGTCATTGTTGCTCTACAGAGGTTGATTATCATCAAAGTTATGGAGGGCACATATGGGCAGTTATACCCCTGAGAACTATGGGCGGCGAGATGTTTGCATTGTCAGAACATTAAGACCAGTCATTTTCTTTAACGTATGATGACAGGAACTCCTTCATTCTTAGAAATAACCCCAGCCATGGTCTCTCAAAAGGCACTTGTTGTCCCCCCAGGATGTAAGAAATTGCTGGAAGATCACAAAGCAAGCTCAAATTGGGAGAATCGCTTTCTCTATTGGGCCCCTTAGTGCCAGTCTATGAGAAGTGGTTCCATTTGACACCTTGATTATCCTGTTCATACCCTAAAAGCTGATAAGGGTAAGTTACAATTCTGAAAGGACTCTATACATACAGTTGTACTGCTTATCTCCAAAGCTAAGAACACATTCTGTGTTGTCTTCCCAGAGCTGGCTGATAAAAGATCACTGGCAATGATTAGAATAACGTGACTTTAAAAAGGAAGAAATTATTGCTTATATGCCAAACATACAGCAATTCTTGCAACATATTGGCTTTGGGGATTAACAAAAACTGAACTCTAATTAGTTTGTTTATGGATGTAGGAAAATTCTAGCGCAGGATGCAGCTTTCATTGTGACTGTGGATTTCATTCGTACATCTAAAGACCAGCAACAAGGTTGATGCTGCAAAAGCCTAATTGAGCTTAGCTTTAAGTAGAAGTTCACCCTAAAACTAAAATCTCTAAATCTACAGGCATCCACAATCTAAGACTAACCTATCTAGCCGTTATAGAAAAAAGCGCTATATAGACATACACCTTTTCTGAAGCCGCTCTTGTCTGGTCTCTAGCGGCGGAAACTCTGTGCAGGAGAAAGCCAACAATGGCTGGGAAATGAATGAGAAATGACGTCACCCATAGACTTACTATGGGGCTTCCGTTGTCAGCTGCCTCTCCTGCACCCACCTCCACCGGTGACAACTCACCAGAGTGGCATCAGAAAAGGTCTGTATAGCGGTTTTCTTCTTTACAGGGCTAGATAGGTTAGTCTTAGATTGGGGATGCCTGTAGATTTACAAATTTTAGTATTGGGGTGAACTTCTACTTTAAATTTAAGAAGATATGGAGCAATAAAGGTAGAAGGCATCAAAAGGTGACCAGTCTTCTGAATGATCACTTAACACAGCTCAGTAAAGATGAGGAAGGGTGGAAGTTTTATTCCAGGTAGTTTATCACAAAGCACAATGTATCAGTAACGAGCATGACATCTGCATCCTGTCTATTAGAGATCACAATTAGCTGGACGCAGGAAACGCAGCAGAGAAACCATGAATCACAACACATACCCACTTCAGGAGCATGGTAGAACCAGCCATTTCACACAACATACTGTATGTTCAAACTATGCCTTGAAGCAGACATCAAGGCACCAGAATAAGACAGCTCAGTAGAAAAATGACTGATAAATGCCGAAAACCTTTAACGCTAGGTTCACACGTGTCCAGGTTCAGTTTGCAGTCAGTTTTTAAAAGGAGTCCGGTGCAGTTTTGTTCTCCAGTTCAGGTGCAAATTTTTACTTGAATTCGCACCCGAGCCGGACCTAAAAATCGCACAGGACTCTTTTGTAAAAATGGACTATGGCCGTTCCGAACATGTGTGAACTCCGCTGAACTTGCACGATTTCAAATCGGCATTTCAGTTCGACCGACATCTCTGCCGGTTCATGCACATACGTCCATTGAAATCGCCCCCGAAATTGCCAAAAGTAGTGCAGAAACTATTTTTGGGAATCGATGTGGTGCCGCAAAGTCGACGTTGCACAGATTCGGATGGTGCCAATGCCTGGCAATAGGCTCCAATTTGGCATGCCAAATCAGCCCAATGTGAACGTGGGCTAAGTGATGCAACACAGAGAAATGGCAAGACATGAATTAGATGCTGTGTGGTGCAGGAAAAGAAGTTGCTGTCCCTTTAACAAATAGGGACAAGTTAGGTGAATGAATACATGGACATAGGGGAATCAATTAGTCATTTATCTACAAACTGCAGCCGCAACATCTAAGCCCATTATTACAAGGTAAGGCAATCAAACGACACAGGGAATATAAAAAAACAACTAAAGCATTTGAAAGTGTACAACAGCTTTAATATTACTGTATAAGAATGAAAGTCCCACCGCTGCAGTGTATTTGCTTTAGCCCAGGTTCACACTGAGAGCAGGATGGAATTGGTGCGAGTTTAGCGGGACTGAACTCACACGATTTCACATCCGCATGTCAGTCCGACTTGGGAGGCGATTTCAGAGACATCTGTGGGGGTTTCTGCAGAAATGTCCAAAGAAATCAAACCTGAAGTTGCCAAAAAGTAGTATAGAAACTACTTTTGGGAATCTGTGCGACGCTGCAAAGTCGTGTAATGCTTGCACCACTCTTCTAAACTTAGAACTTGGGAGGTGATGCTGCTCCTAATAAAGGGGGAGTAAACTCCCATTTCTGACCTGTACATTTAGTAAGGCTTACCTATAGGTATTGTAAATATCTCCTAAACATGCAGTTTAGGAGATATTTGTTGTAAATGCAGCCGATGACGCCACCCGTGCATGCACTCTGAAGGAACAGAGGCCCGGGCCGTTCCTTCAGAGTCCTGTGCCATAAACGGCAGCACCCCCACGCACGCGTGGGAGTGAGGTCATCGTACCTCCGACCGGTCACACAGCCGGACTCTGTGGACCTGGAAGGAAGACGGGTGAAGATGGAAGCGGCCGTCATCGGTGACAGCTCATCGCTGGAATGCTTTGTTTTTTAGGTAAGTTTTGTTGTGGAAATTTTATGAAGATGTATTTAATATGTATTGTCATAGTGTCTCCCAGTGTTAGTTCTCCCGCAACCTGCTCTAAAGAGCTGACTGGTGCAGACTGACGCTGGTTGAGATCCATTTGGTAGTGAAAAGCTCTTTGGGGATATACAGAAGTGTTTGCAGAGTGGGGATATGTCTGCCAGCGAAGGGGCCCTGTGCAATGCACAGAACGATCGTCTGGGAGGGGATTGATGTGTTTGCTCTGCAAAGACATTATCGGTTTAGCTGATGTACGCTCATGTCACCCCTGTGTGGTTGATCAACACATTTGGGGGGACCGTGGCGTGCCCCAGCAGATAATCTCCCACCCACGGGGACGGTAGTATAATCCGGGTATTCTTTGTTCTCTGAACAATGCAGAATAAGGATTCACGCCAACGGTAAAAACGGGAGTCTTTGAATCGCTATGGTCGGGGACATCGTTCATGATTTCAAGCCATGCGGCTTATGATAGCTTATAGAGACAGGGGGCGGGAAATTGTACATGCTGCCCCCACCCAGACACGCCCATAAGACTCCCCTAGGCATTGTTCATTGGTTGTTGTATAACCTCTCCTGTTTGAAGGAATGGCTGTGCTCGATTGGTCGATTGTGAAACCATCAGGCTATATGAATAAAGTTTGCTCCCAGGTTCAGGTCAGTTGGAGGAGAGATGGAGCCAATATGGTGACTATGTCTGTTTACTGGGGGAAATGCGGGAGACATGGGTTACCTAAAGATGCATTATACCAAAAGGCTGAAAGGGCGCTTAATAGCGCAAGAGTATAGTGTTTTTTCCATGACAGTTTCCCATAATGTGCTAGTATGTGATGCATACTAGCACATTATGCCTTTACCATACAGGTTAAAAAAAAAAAAAAAGGAATAGAGACATAGGAAACAACGAAGAAGTATGAGAACACTATTTATTGAAAAATACACAACATGAATAGAATACAGAAAAATTAAAAATCATGTATACTGATACATAATGTGCAGTGAGCCCTTGTGTATCTACACGTTTCACCACTTCTTCAGGATAAGGTCAAGGTTCTACAGATAGCAAATAAAGAGAACGGACCTCACTGTCTTGCAGAGTAGACAGTCTGTAGAACCTTGACTGAATCCTGAAGAAGCCCAACGGTGAAACGCGTAGATACATAAGGGCACACTGCACATTATATATCAGTATACATGATTTTTAATTTTTCTGTATTGTTCTATTCATGTTGTGCATTTTTCAATAAATAGTGTTTATTCTCATAGTTTGATTTTTCCTATGCCTCTAAAGTCCGAACTAGGTTTACTGCTATAGTACACCTTTTTTCCTTGTTCACTGCATGGGCAAAGAGAGGGATGTGAGCCGTCTGCCGACAGGAATCTGCGGCAGTTTACTATATGGAGAACTGCCGTATTCTCTCTTAATCAGGTGCGGACCTGCGCTAGTTTTAATTTCACTCTGAAATAGAAACTGGCGCAAGTGGAGCAGACAGACCTGCAACAGGTTTATCTGCTGTATTACTGGTGCACAGGCCACTTCTGGCCGTTTCCTGTGCCATAATAATGGCACAGGAAGCTTTGTTATATATCTGGTTTGTGAGTTGTCTCCACTAGTAGCAGATCATCATTATGCCAAACATGCTCAAAAGTCAGAACCTCATCAGCGGGCCTTTGGTAAGAATAGTGGCCTGTTTGCTTTTCTATCAAACATAAATGTAGGTACAGTTAACCACCAATATATAATGCCTACACACAATAAGAACATTGGGCGAATGATCGTCCGTTATTTTTTTTTTATTCAGATGCTAATCTCATATGGAAAACCAATAGGTTACTAAAGTTACAAAAGTTCACCTACGGCAGAATACACCTTCAGAAGTGATATATAATGTATTTTTCCATTTTTGAGCATGTGCGGTGTTAGTCACGATTTTTTTTTCCGTACAAATACCATACTAGATTACACCAAAATCAATTGTTCTCTTATAGTACGAGAAAATTTTTCGTGTCTGTCCCTTCGGAAAATTTCGCATGAACGGCGGCCGTGATCAGATTATCGGATGATCGCTCCAAAAGAGGTATTTTTCATCCGATTTTCTCATCTTGTGTAATAGGCTTAAGGCTGATCTATACATAAAGTATAAATTATGCTAAACCCCAATCTAGAATCCACACAGAAGGTCCAAACTCTACACTATCAGTGAATGTTTGCTTAAGAGGTTTAAAACTCAGCCGTCTCCTACAGCACATAATAGCAGCGATAGGCAGCAGAGTACAGTCCCTCCTAACGCTGTACCATATGCCAGAAAGAATAATAAACATTGCACCGTAATTCTTCTTGTACACAGGAAATAAATGTCATGAATGTTCTTTAAAACCGGTCGCTCGCTCTGCATTTACTGGCGCTTCCGCTTCCTTTAAAACACAACTAGAATAACCACTGAGCAATGACAAAGTAATTGGGGCATTTTGTTTTGCTTTACTATTAAAGCACATCACCTTGATACAGTGAGTCACACACACAGCATCTGTGTTACCGGTTTATTGAAGAGAGATCGGTGCGGTCTACAAAACAAGTGCTATGACACACATAAAAAAAAAAAAAAAATACAAAAGCCAGTTTCAAGTTCCATTTTAAACAGGGGAGGTTTCCAAGCTGCTAACATTCACTGTCACTATTGTCCTGGTGACTAATGTCACAAAATCAGAAATTGATTACAACAAATACAACAATATACTGGTGTCACTGGAACAGGAAGTAAGGGAGAAAACTGAAACAAGGACACGTGTTCTGGCAGTGACAAAGTTTGGAGAGATTTTTTGCATACTTCCAATTGTGTTTCCTGGACATGAAGACATATTTCAAAGATATGACACAGAAAATAATAAAAAAAAAAAAGTATGGAACTCTATCCTCCAGGGCATATTGCCTCCCATCCACCCCTCCTGTCCTCCACTGCAAAAATTGGGCATTTAAAAAAATAAATAAAAAAGGCCTAGCCAGCCGTGCCATGTCATTCTTCTACGCGAATGACATGCACTTTACCCACATCGCCTCCTGGGATATGTACATCTCATATCCCAGGAGGCATAGTCCTTCATTGGAAAGGAGGAGAGGGCAGGGCCAGGTGGTATGTCATCAGCTTAACCCAGAAGAGCCGGCAGCTTACTGATGAGGTCACAGAAAAAGATGGCGGCGTGGGACCGAGAGGAGTGCAGAGAAGAAGTGGATCTCAGCAGGACAACACGGGATCCAGTGGGCGGGTGAGTACCTTAAAATGTGCAAGACCCGCAACCAGGCAAGTGGTATCCCAAAAGAAGGGGGGGGAGGGGGAGAAAAAAAACACACACAACATTGTGTGCTGTAATCCAGGGGTCTCCAAACTTTCTAAACAATGGCCCAGTTTATGATCTTTCAGACCTTAGGGGGGCTGGACTGTGGCCATCAGGAGTAGAAAATGTCCCAGAAGCAATGGAAGTAAACAATGCCCCATCTTTGGTGTCATTGGAAGGAATTGTGCCCCATATTTGGCATTGTTGGGAGGAATTATGCCCCATCGTTGGTGTCAGTGGATTAATTCGTGCCCCAAGGGCCAGATAAAAGCAAGCAAAGGGCCACAATTTGGAGACAACAGCTTATAAAGTATTAGCTGACATTTAGCTTCAATTTGTTAGTGTATTTAAATCCATTTAACACTCCCCTCCCTCGGGAGTGACAATGCTGCTGTCCAAAGATATCTCTTGTTCTCCTTCATCCAGATTGGGGGCACTCTAATACAGGAAGTGCGTTACTGGCCAGATCACCAGGGGAAAAATCCTAAAAAAGAAAAACGAATGCAGCCATCACATCTAATGATTAGTAAGCTGCAATATATAATACATTTTCGGTTTTTAGTATTAGTATTACTTTAAGGTACCAAAACACAAAGGTCATCTGGCTTCTTCAAAGAACCTGTAGATGTCCTTCACTCAGTCCCTAATGGTCAATGCTCTGCAAATAACAGTTCAGAATTTTTCCTAACACTACCCCTACCCCTATATCCCCACCAGGCAGAAGTTACATAGGCTGGTCCAACCATATGTCCCTCTATCAGCATGCTCCTATTTAGGCATTTGGCTTTTACAGCGATATAAAGAGTTCTGTGATTTACGAGTCACATGCAATTATGACTAATGGATGGTAACAGCGCAATTGTTAAGGTGCATTAGCATTAGGGCTGGTGAGTGGGGGGATTTCTATCACCCTAAGCCCCGGTTCACACAGGGGTGGCACAACTTGCAGGTCGCCTCACCGAGGCGACCTGCACACGACTGCCACGGCGACCTGCAAAACAAATTCTGTATAGAAGTCTATGCAAGTCACCCCCAAAGTAGCACAGGAACCTTTTTCTAAGTCGGAGCGACGATTAGAACGGTTCCATTGCACAGAACGGGACGCTACTTGTCAGGCGACTAGGTCGCCTGACAAGTCGTCCCAGTGTGAACCGGGGCTTAGAGCTCTACTTCCTGAAAACAGCATAGATTTCTAAGCCTAAAGACAACAAAGCTTACAAAAAATCATTTGGCAATCCGGTAGAGCTGCACAATTAATCGTCAAGAATCGTTATCGCGATCTAGACTAAAGTGTTTCACAATTCTTTCTATGCAAAGAATTCTCTCTGCTCTTCTGAAGCCACAGCCCTCAAAAGAAAGGAAGAGAAAAACCTGGCAATCTGCCCAGAAACAAAACATTCTTTATCAGTTGAACTTAAGTGTAAACATTGTAACAATTTGTCAATGGAATAGACTTCCTGCGTAAGTGAAAAAAGTTTAACCACTTAAACACTAAACCTTTTTCTGACATTTGTTGGTTTCAAGTTAAAATCTTTTTTTTTTGCTAGAAAATTACTTAGAACCCCCAAACGTATATATTTTTTTAGTAGACACCCTAGAGAATAAAATGGTGGTTGTTGTAATATTTTATGTCACACTGTATTTGCGCAGCGGTCTTTCAAATGCAATTTTCTTGGAAAAAAATTACTTTAATGAATTAAAAAAAAAAAAAATTATAATCTAACCAGTAAAGTTAGGCCTTTTTTTTTTTTTTTTTTGTATAATGTGAAAGATTTTATTTTGATGTTTTTATTCGAAGCAAAAAAATCGTGATTCTCATTTTGGCCAGAATCGTGCAGCTCTACAATCCGGTATATTGTAGACTGCTATGCCCTGTACTTTTGTTACTGTGGATGTTACGTAGAAGAAATTCTTTTTCCTCCTGGTAAATCATAAACCAGATCCTTTAACATAAATTCTGCTGGGACGCCATGAGACGATGAGACACACATTCTTGCCATGTATAGGTTTTACAGGATGAAGGCCAGCGGTGTAAAAGAAGAGAGAGAATAAACTTTGGTAATGCACAACTGATGTACATGTTTAATGATTAACATGATTTTTTAAAGCCCAAACTTTCTGAAAGCTCTTTTTTTAGTAAAAACTACGGTCAAGCGATCCTCCAGCGTTCAATCTTTCTCCTCTTTGTTTACAGCCTACTAGGGGTCCTTCTTCTGGGCTTCCATATCACTGCCTGCTTGACATGGACAATTCCCTTTTGGCTGTCCAGCAGAGTCCTCCAGTGTCAAGAGCAGATGTGGCATCTTTCTGGCACATCAACAGCGCTGGCACAGCAGTGTAGAATTTTTTTTTTTTTTGGGGGGGGGGGGGGGGGGGGAGGTAGAGAGATGTGCTCTCAGGTGAATATAATTTGTTTCTCCAGGTAAAAAAAAAAAAAAACACACCTGTTCAGAGCGGTAAAGGGGTTAGGAACTGATAAAAAAAAAAAACAGTTGAGTGGTTAGAAAAATTACCAACATACTTACCTTTCCATCTGGTTTCCATCTACATCCCCTAGGCAACATCCTGATTTTTCCATTGAGATCCTGGGAACGAAGAGTATCTTAAATCTCAAGGGAAGACATTCCTGCACAACATAGCATTCATAGCTATGAATAAGCACCTGCCTTAACGGTGTGAAACGCGTTAGTCGTTTTATCCTTGCTGTATGGATTTATATTTACATCAATAAAGAAATCGTTTTTCATTGGACTGCGGCCATCCAGACTGTTTTGTTCTTTTCTTGCATATGGTTGCATATGCCGCACCCACACCCGAAGAGGGAGGAGATCGTTGGAAACAGACACCTGGAGCGGGTTTTCCTTTTTTGCTATTAAAGCACCAATAAGAAATACTAGGTACGAAATACTTGGCACTATACACCAACATCACGCTATCACTTCTGGTTTCAGGACTGGTCACCATCTTTAAGTACACTCACTGCTGCATATGTTTTTACTAATTGTCATCCGGATTTTTAAATCGTGCTTACGTGATTCTTGTGCATCAGTAAGAAATGACTATACAATATCTGGACCGTTTTGGTATTTGGCTCCTTGCGCAAGCACTTTTCTAACTAGTGACGTTGTGGGCTTTTCCAAATCTCCTCCAGTGGCGGGCTGCTGCTACTACAGTCAGAGGGCCTCAGGTGGATGGATGGAGCTGGATATCCAGAGAGTGGAAGCTGAGATTGTTAATTCCCAAAACGTGATTGCTGCATTGGCAGCTAGTGAGCCGGTGAGTGCAGTCTTATGCCCTGTACACACGATCGGACATTCTGACAACAAAATCCACCGGATTTTGTCCGACGGATGTTGGCTCAAATTTGTCTTGCATACACACGGTCACACAAAGTTGGTCGGAAATTGGGCATTTAAATGTAAGTTTTTTTTCCTTAAACTTCCCTCCTAAAAGTTTTTTTCCTTAAAATGCCCTCCTAAACTTGGGGTGCGTGTTATACGCCGATAAATACGGTATGTTCAGACGGAATTATGCTATGGTGAGCCTTTCTTTGCCAAAACATCCGCTGGAGTGGGGTTTCCCTCCGAGGTATCTGGCCTGTTTCCAGGATACGAGACTGGAATGGAGATACCTGGTTCACTTTTGGGAAAAGGCCCTGACTGGGCCTTCACAAGCTAGGCTAGCTTGCTATTTGGTAAGCTTGCACTTCACACGGTGGTCACATTTTTACTGCGGTGGTGGATTTGTCACGGAATGGACTATAGTCCCTTTCAGTATTTGGTCTGATTCATTGTTTTTGGCGTTTTTTATATCATATCATTTGGTTATATGTTCATTATATAGCATAAGTGTTGTCTATTCACTCCTTAGCGCTGCTACATTTTTTTGTTTTTACTTCTTGTGTGTATCCCACTTTTGTCATAGCGCGGTATTACACTTTTTTACTTATTGTTTTCTTGACATCCCACATTAGTGTGTACTAAGCACCAAGTCTTGTATTTCTCTGATCTCCCCTTTTTTGCTGCCATCGCCGTAAATAATTCCTAATAGATTAGCCTCTTGATGGGGAAAACGTCAGCCCGAGGCACACAAGTGAATGTTCCCACTCTTGACTAAAACTACCAGGAAAAAACACATGCAATGCTGTTTAACAAATGTCCAGTAACCTAAATCTTAAACAACCTTACCATTCCAAAATTATCTTAGGTACAACTATAAAATATTTAAATAAACCTTCCAATGGCAATGAACAATATGTACATAAATGTACTGTTAAGAGTCTGTACACTTTCCTATCACTACCTAGTATTTATACAATCCCTCCAGTATCACTAGGCAATATTTACTTATTAATGTCAATTTTCTATAAGGAATTTGACATAGTTCGGTCCTGCTCATTTGTTCTCTTTTTTTTTTTTCTTTTTACTTGCTACTTAAGGTTTTGAAACTGTGCAAGCTGTTCTGTATGAACACAATGAAATACATCAATCATTCTTATATGTAATGGCTATATTAGCTTCCTTTTGCAGGCTTTCTTCCTTCTATTTTCATCTGGTCATCCAGCCAGTAAGTCTGTCTTTCAACAAAAGCGCTCTCTTGCAGTTATAGCGATGGGACAGACCATGTAACACTGGCAGGGATGATTAGAATAATCAGCTTTTAAAAATATTTATGTAAAAACGTTATCCTAAAAGGAAAAAAAAGACTTACCGATTAGAAAGTATTAGCTAGAGTTTGGATTCAATTTGTTACTGTAGTTAAATCTGCTAAGACATCTAAACACTCCTCCCCCCTGACTGGCAATGCTGAAGTCCAAATCTGGCCCCTGTGCTCATTCATCCAGAGTGGTGTCTGTATAATACAGGAGTGTTACCGGCCAGATCACCAGGTGAAAACTGAGAGGGGGAAAAAATAGAAAAGGAAAACTGATGCAGCCACCACATCTAAGGATTGGTAAGCTGCTATATGTAACATTTTTGGTTTTGGGTTTAATACGGCTTTCAGCTGGCCATACACTGCGCTTGCAGGCTGAACAAAGAGGCAGCCATCAGAATTCAGAAGTGGTTCTCACTTACGCCTAGCAGATCTAGGGTCGCCGGTTCAAATCCCCATCACGATACTACCTGCCTGGAGTTTGCATGTTCTCCCTGTGCCTGCGGGGGTTTACCCCGGGTTCCTTCCACACTCCAAAGACATGCAGGTAGGTTAACCGGATCATGTCCAAATTGGCCCTAGTAATAGTATGTGTATGAATGTGAGTTAGAGACCTTAGATTGTAAGTTCCTCCTTGAAGGCAGGGACTGATGTACAGCGTATATATATTATGCCATGCTGTGTAAATTGACAGTGCTGTATAAGTACCGTTAAGAAATAAATAAAACATCTGGCCAACAATTTTGGCTGAAAAAAGGGGAGGGTGAGAGAACAAGGTGGAGACGTCACTGTTCCCCCTTCCCCATCTCAGCCAGAGAACGATTCACATTTACTGAGAAAATGCAAAGCGATCTTTGAATGGCACCTGCACTGAGCGGGTGACCTCCTGTGCTCACAATGCAGAAATGCTTCTCCAAAAACATTGAGTCCTTAAGACAAAGCAGGTAGCAGGTTACTGGCTGGATCACCAGGTAAGAATAAAGGGGGGGGGGGGGGCTGAAAAAAATAAAAATTATGCAGCCAACACATAAGGACTGATAAGCAGAAAATATATTAAATTGCTTTTAGACAAAGGGGCAAAAGGACTGCCGCTCCAAAACAGGGCCAGTTGAGAGTTGTAATGTGCCAACATTCTCCAGTATGGTGCTCACTTAAATACAATTCATCATATTTTCCAATTTTCTAATATCAGTAATTTAGTCTGATGCATACATGCTGAGCTAAAAACGCATTCACAAAGGCTGGATGAAATTCATTTCAGCTTTCTTCAGTACATTGGCAACTAAGAGCTTTAATGATTTTAATTAGTAGCAGGGAAACCAAATGCACCATCTGCTAGTGACACACAGCTGCCCTTTTGGCGTCATAAGCAGAATAATTTGAGCTGCTTCAAAGGCCAAATTTCAAGGGCAAGAAGCATGCCTGCGCTTTCAAACCAAAAATATGGAGACAAGAGGCCAGCGTACAATTCTAACATGAACCTTTAATGAATCTTCAACCAAAACATCGATCATACAAAGCAATCTATTGTATAGGCCTACAGGAGTCATGGATGATACAGATGCCCATAATAAACCTGGTAGCTTAATTACTAATAAACTGTAGAGTAATGAGGAACACCCCATCCAGTACAGTATGCCCCTAGATATGAAATCGCACAGTGGTTGCTAAGAGTGGTTTCCATTTGCTAATGGTGTATCTCAGCAAAATTATCCTGTGAAGAGTGATCCAACTACACCATTACAGACCTGAGAATTCTTTTTATCTAGAGAGATCTTTTTTAAATTTGTCTGAAAGATAAATGGAAGTTGTACAATTACGGATACTTGGGTTTCCATGTAGTCTCTAACACCTTGAAAAATAAGGATATTGAATGGGAGAAGAGAACGAGTTATACACTATATTACCAAAAGCATTGTGACGCCTGCCTTTAGATGCACATAACTTTAATGGCAGCCCAGTCTTAGTCCTTGTTGTTATCCCGAAATTTATTTTTTTTTTTTTTTTTTATGTCATAATGTAGAGTATAAGATTTCCTATCATTTGAACCCAGTCTTGCCACACAGAGTTAATCCAGCTCTGAGCAATCCTCTTTTATTGTTCAGTGAGATAAATCTTGACAAACAGAGAAAAACTTTATCAAATCCTCTCCCTTGCTGTGAGTGACAGGTGATTTACATATCTCGTACACTAGCCTAAGACATGCATTATTTTTTAATTCCCACCCCACTCCTTTCTTCAGCAACTCTGCAAGGATTGGCTGTTCCACACCTCACCATGATTTGGCATGCTGAAGTCATGTGGTTACTTTCCTGTCTTTTCACTGGATGTTAGAGATCATAGCAGAAGTTCAGTGTAAGAAATACACAGGAGAAAATGCATATTGACAAGGGGAGTGTAGAGGTGGGCGGGGAGTCTACTGACATCAAGACTCCACCCACCGAGCTCCAGACAACAGACCCACCCACAGAATATGCAGTTTTTCGGGTCTCATAACAGACAGAGGGGAGACATTTGACAGGTAAAGATACATGCAGGAGGCATGTATATCCTTATAGATAACCCCTATGGCAGTAGTTTAGAAAGGATGACATTGGGTTTACATCCACTTTAAGGTTAAATATTGAGTTGGCCCACAATTTGCAGTTATAACAGCTTCAACTTTTCTGGGAAGGGTGTCTATGGGAATGTGACCATTCTTCCAGAAGCACATCTGTGAGGTCAGGCACTGATGTGGACGAGAAGGCCTGGGCTGACAGTCTCCGCTTCAATTCTCCCCAAAGATGTTCTATTGGGTTGAGGTCAGGACACTGTGCAGGCCAATCAAGTTCCTTCACCCCAAACTCGCTCACCCATGTCTATATGGACCTTGCTTTGTGCACTGGTCCAAATCATTTGGTGGAGGAGGGATTATGGTGTGGGGATGTTTTTCAGGGGTTGGGCTTGGCCCCTGAGTTCTAGTAAAGAGAACTCTTGAGGCATCAGCATACCAAGACATTTTAGGTAATTTCATGATCCCAACTTTGTGGGAACAATTTGGGGATGGCCCCTTCCTGTTCCAACATGACTGCACACCAGTGCACAAACAAGGTCCATAAAGACATGGATGAGCAAGTTTGGGGTGGAGGAACTTGACTGGCCTGCATGGAGTCCTGACCTTAACCCAATAAAACACCTTTGGGATGAATCTGAGCGGAGACTGCGAGCCAGGCCTCCTCGTCCACATCAGTGCCTGACCTCACAAATGTGCTTCTGGAAGAATGGTCAAACATTCCCATAGACACTCCTAAACCTTGTGAACAGCCTTCCCAGAAGAGTTAAAGCCGTTATAGATGAAAGGGGTCGGCCAACTCAATATTGAACCCTGAGGACTAAGACTGGGATGCCATTAAAGTTCATGTGCATGTAAAGGCAGGTGTCCAATACTTTTGGTAATATAGTAGATTTTAACTTCCCCCAGGTTTCCTGTGTCAGGATGTCTCCTTTCTCATGCAGCATCATATGGAACCACTCTTTGCATGCAGGGACTAGAGTGGTGTCTCCCTCCCTCTCCTTTCTCCAAGCTAAGGACTCATGCACACTGGACGTTTCTAAAGCTGCTTCTAGGGGCATCAGATTTGTTTCTTCCTGCCTCCAAACACCCCTGCATGTTAGCCTAGGTATCCATGCCCATGTAGGCTTTTAGTAGCGTTTAGATGCAGGAAAAAAACCCACTGCAGTGCGTCCAGGAGCAGCAGAGTTTTGGCAGAAAAACTATTGATGCTGTTAAACTCATCTAAACGCTAGGTGCATTTAGCGCTTGAGCATTATTTCATTTTAATTGACAGAATAAATTAAAAGATGAAAACAAGCCTAAACACTTGTAAAAGCTTTAGACACTTACAAGCATCAGGCTTTTTTTCTGCCTAAACACTGCTGCCAGGAGGAAAGGCTTCTAGGAGAGTTTGAAAAACTTCCTGTGTGCACGAGGCCTAAAAAGACATACTAGAGATGGCACCGTCTACTGTTAATGCTTTCCTATAAATACCTGGGATACCTCCAAAGATAAGCAGAAAAAAAAAAAAAAAAAAGGAGACAGGGACCATGGGAGAGTTCCTTATGGTGTAGTAGTTTGACAGATAATTGGATGAAATATGATGAAAAGGTCAATTGCAATGTTGTACTCACATTTGTGAGGTTGCGGAGCTCCCTAATGGAGGATCAGACAACCCAGTGTAAAAGCCTACAGGGAATATGACTGTCCCTGCACAGAGTAAGGTCGCTCTCCATGTTTGGTGGGGTGATCCGGACGATCCTACGTATTGCGGTCTTAGGATTCCCCTGTGTTGACAGTAAGAGGTTTAAGAGCCTCAAAAGATGGAAAACTGGTGTCAGCAGAGAAGCCCGAATGTGAGGGCTCAAGCTTCTCCTTCACATTCTGGCACCTCTGCTAACACCAGATTCCCATCTTTTGTTGCTCTTAAACCTCTTATTGCTTTCCTATAAAGACTGGTAGTTCAGCAAAGCAGGACTGAGATAGAAGGAGCCAGTAGCACTGAGAGCTGTCCAACAAGTGATGGAGTAAGAGTTTTAACAAAAAAAAAAAGTTTATTTTTTTATAGGGCTGTTACTGATTAAAATTTTCGTGTTCGACTAATTTCGATTAATTATAACGCACATACAGATACAACTAGTTTTAACTGATTAAGCACCATTGTTATGGCAACGGCCGAAGCCGGACATAGCGGGGCATGGCTAGGACATCACACGTCATAAACTCAGCCTCACCGTGCCCACAATCGCAGCCTCACCGTGCCCATAATCGCGCAGCCTCACCGTGCCCATAATCGCGCAGCCTCACCGTGCCCATAATCGCGCAGCCTCACCGTGCCCATAATCGCACAGCCTCACCGTGCCCATAATCGCACAGCCTCACCGTGCCCATAATCGCACAGCCTCACCGTGCCCATAATCGCTCAGCCTCACCGTGCCCATAATCGCACAGCCTCACCGTGCCCATAATCGCACAGCCTCACCGTGCCCATAATCGCACAGCCTCACCGTGCCCATAATCGCACAGCCTCACCGTGCCCATAATCGCACAGCCTCACCGTGCCCATAATCGCACAGCCTCACCGTGCCCATAATCGCACAACCTCACCGTGCCCATAATCGCACAGCCTCACCGTGCCCATAATCGCAGCCTCACTTTAATCAGTGCAAGCTTGATTGGCTTGTCAGGTGTACACCTGTACGAGTTACAAGCACCGATCTCCCTGTATAGATTTTAATAAAGCCACTGAGAGCCACTTCTCCTCCTCTCACCCCTGTGGATTTCAGCTGCTTTATTGAAATCTATATAGGGAGATTGTATCACATCGCACCGATCATCCCTGACTGTCCCGTGTCCTCCTCTGCGCTCCTCCAGTCCCCCTCTCTGCGCTCCTCCGGTCCTCCTCCAGTCTCCCTCTCTGCGCTCCTCCGGTCCTCCTCCAGTCCCCCTCTCTGCGCTACTCAGGGCCTCCTCCAGTCCCCCTCTCTGCGCTACTCAGGGCCTCCTCCAGTCCCCCTCTATGCGCTCCTCCTGTCCTCCTCCAGTCCCACTCTCTGCGCTACTCAGGGCCTCCTCCAGTCCCCCTCTATGCGCTCCTCCTGTCCTCCTCCAGTCCCACTCTCTGCGCTACTCAGGGCCTCCTCCAGTCCCACTCTCTGCGCTACTCAGGGCCTCCTCCAGTCCCACTCTCTGCGCTACTCAGGGCCTCCTCCAGTCCCACTCTCTGCGCTACTCAGGGCCTCCTCCAGTCCCACTCTCTGCGCTACTCAGGGCCTCCTCCAGTCCCACTCTCTGCGCTACTCAGGGCCTCCTCCAGTCCCACTCTCTGAGCTCCTCCTGTCCCACTCTCTGAGCTCCTCCTGTCCTTCTCCAGTCCCCCTCTCTGCAGTGATCAGTGACTGACCATTCATACTTGAGGCATCGTAAACTGTGTTTACAATGCCTCAGTTTATGAATGGAGAGGAGCCTCTGTCTCCCGTCCATTCATTTTCAGTGCAGCTGAGGCTGCAGAGAAAGGGACTGGGGAATCTCTGTTCTCAGTCACTTTCCCTGTCTCAAAAGGAAGATGTCAGGGGTCTGTTTAGACCTCCGATATCTCACCAAAGCGCCCCCACCCTCCCAGCCCCAACAGGACTGATAACAAAAAAATAATAATAAAGTTTTTTAATAAATAAATATTTAAAAGTTAAAATTGTAAAAAAATAAAATAAAATACACTATCAAAGACAGCTCTTTGTCTGTACTAAAGATCAGGAGAAAGCAGGAACGACTCCCAATCATATGACCACATAGGATGCACTGAGGTGAAAAAACACGAACCTTTACAACCCCTTTAAAGAAATGCCAGGTTGGGCAGGAAGGGGTTAAAAAAAAAAAAAAAAAAACGACAGGAGGAGGAGGTAAAAATTTACACTGGAAGCACAGGCAAACAGTTACACCCAAATAGGCTTACTGCTTGACTTGTAATTCTGTTCAGTCACATACCTAACACATTGTATAAAAACCACTGTAAAGCTGCCCACATACTGTTTGAATTTCAGACAAATCCTGCGAAATTTGTATAGCGGGTGACCCAGTCAGCCCCCTCCTGAACAGCACCTTCATCAACTCAGAAGCAGCCCCTGTTCAGGTATTCTGACATCCGCAGAACACAATAGCGGCAGCAGGGGATTCAGCTATCCATGCTGTATAGTGTGGATGGAGTGTGGTGGATTGGCGACAATGCACATTCATTGGAGGTAAACACAGAAAGCTACAAAACTGTACCAAGAAATTGGGGGTCCAAATTACCTGTGCAGTGTGGCAAGACTTTGTAAAGCACAAGGGTAGACAAGAATTAAAAAATCCTTTGGCCAATTAAAAAGTAAACAAATGTTTTCAAACAGTGTATGTAATCATTGGCACTTACTGTTTTTTTTTTTATCCAATTCTAGGTGGTTGAATCACCTCTTAGGCCTGGTTCAAATCTATGCAGACGACGCATTTTCCCGGTGCATTTTGCATTTTTTTCACATAAGTTTTTGTTGTGTTTTGCATTTTTGTAAGGTGTCTGTTGTCTTGCATAAGAAACCAGCAAAAACTCAGTAGAAACACATTAAAAGCGCAAGCACTGCAATTCTGATGCATTTCCATTGACATTCATCAAGCCAAAAAGGCAATCTGCTGCGGGGAAAAAAGTCACTGACCCTTTCCAGTGGAAAACGCACAGACGTGAACGTGACTCATAGGGAACCATGTTAAAACCATATGTTGAAACGCATAGGTGTGAACCAGACCTTAGGTGTAGGACTAAGGGGCAACACAGTCTTTCCCTGACCCATCAGAATCCACTTTCCTGTTATATAATGAAAGGAAAAATCTACTTGGTTGTTAAATAGAACTGATATCAATTTAACCAAAGAGGTGTCTTAATAATAAAAAATACAAAACTGTCATAGCTGTTCAGCCATTGAAACTGAATGTAAATTTGTTCTGTGTGAAAAGAGGCAAAACAACATTATCAAGCTACGTTCACAGCAAATCAAATTTGATCATTTAAAAAAAAAAAAAAAGAGAGAAAAGTGAATGGGAAAATACTGCATTATGGGCACTAGAAGGAGCTGGGAGCATATTTATTTTCTATCATAATCAGCGCCATCTACAGACAAAGAGGTATTTTTTCCCTTTCATACAGTTTTTTTTTTTTTTTTCAATGAATACCATTTAACCTAAAAAAAAATATTGTCTAACACTACTCAATTTTTGCCCCATTCATACAGAAAGAATTTTGGACAGGTACAGGTGTGCTCATAAGTTTAGAAACCCTGGCAGAATTTATGATTTCTTGGCTATTTTTCAGAGAACATGATTGAGAGCACAAAAGCTTTTCTTTCACTCATGGTTAGTGTTTGGCTGAAGCCATTTATTATCAATCAACTGTGTTTACTCTTTTTAAATCATAATGGCAACAGAAACTACCCAAATGACACTAATTATAAGTTTACATACCCCAGTTCTTAATATAGTGCATTGCCCCCTTTAACATTGACAGCTTGAAGTCTTTTGTGGTATTCGTGGATGAGGCTCTTTATTTTCTCAGATGGTAATGCTGTCCATTCCTCTTGGCAAAAAGCCAAGCCTTTTGAGATCTCCCCCAGAGTGGCTCAATGATATTGAGGTCAGGAGACTGAGATGGCCACTCCAGAACCTTCACTTTATTCTGCTGTAGCCAATGACAGGTCGACTTGGCCTTGTGTTTTGTATAATTGTCATGTTGAAATGTACGTCCCATGCGCAGCTTCCTGGCTGATGAGTGCAAATGTTCCTCCAATATTTTTTGATAACATACTGCATTCATCTTGCCAACAATTTTGACTAAATTTCCTGTGCCTTTGTAACTCACACATCCCCAAAACATCAGCTCCACCTCTGTACCTTTCATCATAGGCCTTGTTGACTCCTCTTCAAATGTAGCATTTATGGTTGTAGCCAAAAAGCTAAATTTTGGTCTCATCACTCCAAATGACTTTGTGCCAGAAGGTTTGAGGCTCGTCTCTGTACTGTTTGGCGTATTGCAAGCGGGATACTTTGTGGCATTTGCGTAGTAATGGCTTTCTCATGGCGACTCGACTATGCAGCCCATCTTTCTTCAAATGCCTCCTTATTGTACATCTTGAAACAGCCACACCACATTTTTTCAGAGAGTCCTGTATTTCACCTGAAGTTATTTGTGGATTTTTCTTTGCATCCCGAACAATTTTCCTGGCAGTTGTGGCTGGAACGTTAGTTGGTCTAACTGACCGTGGTTTAGTTTCAACAGAACCCCTCATTTTCCACTTCTTAATTAGAGTTTGAACACTGCTGATTGGCATTCTGGGCGGCACATTGGTGTAGTGGGTAGCACTTTCGCCTAGCGTTAAGAAGGGTCGCTGGTTTGAATCCCAACCACGACATTACCTGACTGGAGTTTGCATGTTCTCCCGATGCCTGCGTGGGTTTCCTCCGGGTACTCGGGTTTGCTCCCACACTCCAAAGACATGCTGGTAGGTTAATTAGATCCTGTCTAATATGTCCCTAGTATGTATGAATGTGAGTTAGGGACCTTAGATTGTAAGCTCCTTGAGGGTAGGGACGGATGTGAAGGTACAATGTATATGTAAAGCGCTGCGTAAATTGACGGCGCTATATAAGTACCTGAAATAAATAAATTCTCATGCCATCACCAGGGTATGTAAACTTTTGATCAGGGTCATTTGGGTAGTTTCTGTTGTCATTATGATTTAAAAAGAGTAAACACACTAACCATGAGTGAAAGATTTCATGAGTGAAAGAAAAGTTTGTGTTATCATTCATATTCTCTGAAAAATGGCTGAGAAATCATAAATTCTGCCAGGGTATGTAAACTTATGAGCACAACTGTATGTGATTACACCCCTTAAAGTGAAACTCATAGTATATAGTACACGCTAAGTTATCAATTTTCATAATGATACTCGAACGACAGATTTTGTCGATACTCCATCTACAGCAAGAAGCATTCTCTGTGCAAAGCCAAGACAATGATCATCCTTGCTGAATTACTAATGAAATGTAATCAGTAAAGATAAGCCATCTACAAAGGTAAAGGCATAGACTTTGACTGTGGTAAAAGGAAGGAGAAGCCAGAATAACTACAGTATTACCAAGCAGGGAAAACATCAAGTAAAACTATAAAACACATATAAGTACAAAGTGCATAAAACAAACAAGATTTTTACTATACCATATTACCGCAGAAAGAAAAGTCTACACAATTTTGCCCATGTTTACACAGACCTGACATATTTTGAGATCCTACCTAGACATATTTATAGACCTCTTGTACACGAACCAAAAAAGTAAAGTACAGCGTATGAGCAAAGTGTAAAATATGTCTGTTGTGGCGCTCAAGAGCTGCAGCATATTTTTGCCCAAAGGAATGCATTGCAGAAAACACTGTGCAGTTAAAGTGATTCTAAAGCTTGTAACTAAAAAAAACAAAAACAAACATTTTATACTTGCCTGTGTAATTGTTTTGCACAGAGCAGCCCTGGTCCTCTTTTTTTTTTTTTTTTTTTTTTTTAGGTCCCCCACCGGCTGTCCTGGCTCCCCTCGCCAAGTGCCCCCAATAGCATGCCTCTTGCTATGGGGGCACACGAGCAGGTTCACTCCCGAGCTGTGCTTATGTGAATGGACATTGTCCATTTACACACAAAGCACAGTTTGGCCCCGCCTCACATTCTCTCCTTATTGGCTCAATGGCTCCTGCTGCTGTGTAAGCCAGGAGAGCCGTTGCTCTCATGCACATCGCTGGATCTAGATAGGGCTCAGGTAAGTATAAGGGGGTGGGGGTGGGGGGGGGGGTTGGCTGAAGGAGAGCTGCTCCCAGAAGGTTTTTTACCTTAAAGCTGAACTCCATCTTTTATTAGACTTACATAGTTTGTTTGTCCCCCCACTAGCATGTGAGTCCCCTGGATGTGCAGCATAAACAAACTGTATGTAGCTGCGGTTACATACACCATTCTGCACTGTGTTCCAGGTTTGAGCCAAGACTTCCTGTCTCATACCCAGAACACAGTAGAGTCCATTACAATGGCGCTCAGCCATTCACAGAAAATGGTGAAGTCTATCAATGAATACAAAGCTTCCTCAGACTGGCTGAGTCATAGGTAGGCTGATGTCAAAACCTCTGACTCAGCCAATCAGAGGGAGCTTTGTATTCATTGATAGAATACACCGTTTTCTGTGAATAGCCGAGTGCAGCTGTGATAGTCCGGGAATGAGACAGGAAGTCTTGGCTCATACCTGAACAGTGCGGTATGCTGTATGTAGCCTCAGCTACATACAGTTTATACAGCACGTCCAATGGCCTCACGTTAGTGAGGGACATAGTTCATTTGGGCCAAGCTGGCCCAAACGAACTAAGTAAAGTCTAATAATAAATGGAGTTCAACTTTAAAGTGGTTGTAAACCCTTACAGACCACTTTTTCCTACAGGTAAGCCTATAATAAGGCTTGCCTGTAGCTACCCCGGATATCTCCTAAACCTGCACAATTTAGGACATCATCGGAACATGCGCACTGAAGCAAACTGAAGCAATGGCACGTACGTGCCGTTTGCTTCAGTGAGTGTGCTGTTACCGGCGGCTCCCGCGCACATGCACGGGAGTGACCTCATCGTGGCTCCGGCCGATCACAGCGCCGGAGCCGCGATACCCGGGAGTGATGTCGCCAGCCGGTGCTGTGTACAGGCAGTGCAGCGAGGGCTTCAATCTCAGGTGAGTATTACATAATGAGCTAGTATGCTATGCATACTAGCTCATTAAGCCTTTGTCTTGCAGGTGTTCGCTTTTTTTTTTTTTTTTCCCAAAGTGGGTTTACAACCACTTTAATGCATGGACTACATTAAGGTAAAAAACCTTTTGCCTTTAGAAGCACTTTACCTGCCGAATGCCTGTGCAAGCATATGAGCGTATTTTTCTAAATGTAAGATTTTAGGTTTTGAAAATGACGTAGTACAGAGTACACATGGGTGCCAGTGGTTTTATGTGATGCATTCCTATGACCATAAATACACTGCAGTTGTGGCTACTGAGTGCCACAACAAGACATATTTTAAACTGTTATGCCCACACAATGTACTTCATCGCTGTGTGCAAACAGCTAAGTTTCCTAAATCAAGTAGGAAAAGACAAATATTTGCCAGGGCACCCTTATCTATACTTGAGACCTAAAGCTAGGATCAGGAAAAGGAAAAAAAGGTTGAATGGCTTTTCAGGAAACAAACTGAAATTTGCATTGAAGTATACAAACCTTTGTTTCCTGAGCAAGTGGAAGCAAGAACTGAGTCACGCCGCTTTGAAAAAGCGGCCACACCTTATTCTTGAGTAAGCTTTCCGTAAACTTCATACTGCTATAAACAAACCATAGTTACCCAAAAGGCATCCTTGGGAAGAACCACATTAAAAACTTAGGATTGGGGCATAAACCATTTAAAATCTGACACAGTATACAGTGGATATGAAATGTCTACACACCCCTGTTAAGGTTTCTGTGATGTAAAAAAAAAAAATGACAAAGATAAATCGTTCAGAACTTTTTCCACCTTTGTGACCTTTACTGTACAACTCAGTTGAACAACAAACTGATATGTTTAGGTGGAGGGAGGTAAAAATAAAATAATACGGTTGCATAAGTGTGCACACCCTTAAACTAACTTTGTCGAAGCACCTTTTGGTTTTATTACAGCACTCAGTCTTTTTGGGTATGAATCCATCAACATGGCACAACTTGACCTGGCAATATTTGCCCACTTTTCTTTGCAAAAACACTCCAAAACTCTCAGATTGTGAGGGCATCTCTGCACAGCCCTCATCAGATCACCACACAGATTTTCTAATCGGATTTAGGTCTGGGCTCTGGCTGGGCTATTCCAAAACTTTAATCTTCCTCTGGTGAAGCATCCCTCTAATGCTTTGAAAGCTCTCTGCGGACCATGGCTTTTGCTGTGTATGTATAATTATATATATATATATATATATATATATATATATATATATATATATATATATATATATATATACACACACACACACACACACATACACATATACATATATATATATATATATATATATATATATATATATATATATATATACACATATATACATATACACACACACACACACACACATACATACATACACCCACAGTATTTCACATAAGTGAGTACACCCCTCACATTTTTGGACATATATTCTATCTTTTCATGTGACAACACTGAAGAAATGACACTTTGCTACAATGTAAAGTAGTGAGTGTACAGCTTGTATAACAGTGTAAATTTGCTGTCCCCTCAAAATAACTCAACACACAGCCATTAATGTCTAAACCACTAGCAACAAAAGTGAGTACACCCCTAAATGAAAATGTCAAAATTGGGCCCAAAGTGTCAATATTTTGTGTGGCCACCATTATTTTCCAGCACTGCCTTAACCCATATGTCTATTTCCCAAAGACAACCTCTGGATAGGACGCTGAACATGTGCACTCAACTTCTTTAGTCAACCATGGCGAGGCCTGTTCTGAGTGGAACCTGTCCTGTTAAACCGCTGTATGGTCTTGGCCACCATGCTGCAGCCCAGTTTCAGGGTCCTGGCAATATTCTTATAGCCTAGACCATCTTTATGTAAAGCAACAATTCTTTTTTTTCAGATCCTCAGAGCGTTTTTTGTCATGAGGTTCCATATTAAACTTCCAGTGACCAGCTCTCCATTCACACCAGAGAGCTTGTAACCTAACAAGTCACATGACACCAGGGAGGGAAAGCGGCTAATTGGGCCCAATTTTGACATTTTCACTTAGGGGTGTACTCACTTTTGTTGACAGCAGTTTAGATATTAATGGCTGTGTGTTGAGTTATTTTTAGGGGACAGCAAATTTACACTGTTATACAAGCTGTACACTCACTACTTTACATTGTATAATATATATCATTTCTTCAGTATTGTCACATGAAAAGCTGTAATAAAATATTTACAAAAATGTGAGGGGGTGTACTCACTTTTATGAAACACTGTATATGTATGTATACATATACATACATACATACACACACACACACACACATATATATATACACATATACATACACGCACACAGTGGGAAAAAAATTATTTGATCCCCTGCAGATTTTGTAAGCTTGCCCACTTACAAAGAAATGAAGGGTCTATGGTTTTTATCATAGGTGTATTTTAAATAAGAAACAGAATATTAACCAAAAATCCAGAAAAAAAACACATGATACAAATGTTATACATTGAGTTTGAAGTTCAGTGAGTAAAATAAGAATTTGATCTCCTACCAACCAACAATAATTCTGGTTCCCACAGACTGAATACAGTGTGTGCTCATGTGGTACACAGATTAGTCCTGTCAATTTAAGAAGTTGTTCCTAATGACAACTCATTGTGTGTATAAAAGACACTGGCCCACAGAATCTCTTTTTTCCATTCCATAGACCTGCACAAGGCTGGAATGGGCTACAAGACCGTCATCAAGAAGCTTGGTGAGGAGACAATTGTTGGAGTGATAATTCGTAAATAGAAGAAATACAAAATAACCAATCGTCCTCGGTCTGTAGCTCCATGCAAGAATTCGCCTCATGAGGTAAGGATAATCATGAGAAAAGTGAGAGATCAGCCCAGAACTACACGGCAGGAGCTTGTGAATGATCTCAAGGCAATTGGGACTAGTCACCAAACAAACCATTGGAAACACAATATGCTGCCATGGATTGAAATCCTGCAGCACCTGCAAGGCTCCTTTCCTCAAGAAGACATGTAGCAGGCCTGTCTGAATTTTGCCAGTGAAAATATAAATGATTCAGAGGATTGGAAGAAAGTGCTATGTCAGACGAGACCAAAATTGAGCTCTTTGGTATTAACTCGGCTCGCTGTGTTTGGAGGAAGAAAAATGCTGGCTACGACCCCAAGAACACCATCCCTACAGTCAAGCATGGAGGTGGAAACATTATGCTTTGGAGCTGCTTTTCTGCTAATGGTAATGACCCAAAACATACCGCAAAAGGCAACAAAGAAGGGGCTCAAGTAGAAGCACATTAAGATCATGGAGTGGCATAGCCAGTCTCCAGACCTTAATCCTATAGGAAATTTATGGAGAGAGTGGAAATTTTGAGTCGCCAAGCAACAGCCAAGAAACCTTAAGGATTTAGAGAAGATCTGTAAAGAAGAGTGGAGCAAAATCTCTCCTGAGATGTGTTCAAACCTGGTAACCAACTACAAGAAACAGCTTACCTCTGCTCTTGCCAGCAAGGGTTTCTCCAGCAAGTACGAAGTCATGTTTTGCTTGGGGATCAAGAACTTATTTTACTCACTGAGCTACAAGTCAATTTGTATCATGGATTTCTTCTGTATTTCTGGTTGATAGTCTGCCTCTATCATTTAAAATACATCTATGATAAAAATTTATTGAACCTTCATTTCTTTGTAAGTGGGCAAATGTACAAAATCTGCATGGGATCAAATAATTATTTTCCCCACAGTATATACGCACATATACACACATGCACACTGTATACACAGTATGTTATGCTGGCCAGAGAATACAGCTAGCCTTCGATTTTTTTTTTTCAATCGGCCATCGGGCTGAATGAAAAAATGCACAGATTCCCGCATTCACACAATTTAAGTGGATGGAGGAATCTCCCTGCTGGGACACTTTATTTTGACAGCAGGACTCTCCACTGTCAGAATACACTGCACATGGATCGAAATTCTGCTAGTCCATCTATGGCCAGCTTTAGGTCCCTTTTACACGGGTGGACTGTATGTACATTTTTCATCCATCCGTTTTCGGATAAAAAACGGACATACATGTATCCCTATGGGATAGCGGATGTCAGCGGATGAACATCCGCTGACATCCGATGACATCAGTCTCCACTATGCTCCGAAACTGATGACGGAGGAAAACCCTATTTTTCCATCTGTCTGCGGATCGGATGAAAACAGACAGACGGTCCGTTTTCATCCGATCCCCCCATAGAGGAAAGCGGAGATCTGACCAGTCCGTTTCTGCACAGTGTGCAGAGATGGACTGGTCATCCGCCGGCTCAGCAGGGATCAACGGAGCGATCACCGCCGAGGAAGTGGATGTCTAAAAACGGATCCTCCCGGGATCCGCACGTGTGAAAGGGGCCTTAGTATTTATGTCTGGGCAGTCCTCAGATTTACACTGTCTGATCAGACAGCCTGTTGATCTCAGACTTTTCTCTACTACAGTTTAGGAATACAACCTGGTCACCTGCCCAGCCTCTACCCTTGACTAAAAAGTAAAAGCAGTGGCAGCATCTCACTTGATTCCTAATGCTGCCTGATCCTGTCCTAATGCTACTGTGCAAGATATGACTGAAAGCCAATATCAAAACAGATCTAGGTACTCCAATAAATTACATAAAATTAAAAAAGAAAAAAAATCTTCTGTTAAAGAACACATGATATCGGTCTGGAGATTAGCTTCAAATGATGAGCTCTTTCTGCTAATGCTAGCCGATTAGCTGCGATGCTAAACCTATCTTCAATGGACCATTTACACCTGGACATTCTCGTATTTTGCATTAAGGCAATCCAGTCAAATGACACGCATAATTTCTTCCAATGCAATGCACTACAAAACGCATGGTAGTATGTTACCCTCATGTGCTACGAAGGTGTCTTGGTGTGTCACTAACAATGAATGGTACTGTGACACACTAACACTTAATGCCCACAGCACGCTGAACTGTACTGGAGAGGTGTGAATGGCCCTAATACTTTGAGTCACTGGTACAAATCAGCAGTTAGCAAAAAAAAAAAAAAAAGAGTCAGAAATGATTTTCTTCATAATTGTTCTGCATCAATCACTCCTGGAGCAAGTGGGCCAGTCATGGCAGCTCCCAATGTTTCACCCTCGACAGGTTTCTTGCATGTAGTGTGTATGTAACCGTAGCATTGAGCAGCTCTTACTTGCTCCCTTTTGGTCTGGTATATAAACCATTAAAAGTCTTTTGTTTTAAATGTATGGTCTAATGCACACTGGAAGGTATTTAATGCTGCTCCAATGGGCCTATATACGCCCCTCCAGGTTAGCCTATAGGGAGATTTACAAAAACTGGAGCACACAGAATCTGGTGCAACTGTGCATAGAAATCAATCAGCTTCTAACTTCAGCTTGTTCAATTAAGCTTTGACAATTAGCCCATATTCACACTGAGGGCGGATTTCAAACCGGCTACCGTGGGCGATTTGACAGACATCTGTGCGGGTTCATGCACAGATGTCCATTGAAACCGTCCCCAAAGTCACCAAAAATAGTGCAGAAGCTACTTTGGGGAATAGGTGCGGTGCTGCAAAGTCGGCGTCGCACTGATTCAGACGGGGCCATTGACGGCAATAGGCTCTGATTTGGCATACAATTTGACAAATTGCATGTTAAATTGGCCCAATGTGAATGCGGGCTAAAACCTAGAAGCTGCACCAGATTCTGTGTGCACCAAAATCCCCCTATGTGTCTATAAACACATAGGCGTCAGCATCTTGAGAACAAAAATGACACTGTAGTCTGTAAATAGCTGCCTATTCTTCACTGTACTCTTATTAAAGTAAGGATATAGGTTGGCACCATGTTTGTTAGCCTATGAAGTGTCTGTACAAAATGCACAGCACAGTAGAAAATCTGGTTACAAAGATGGGATCTGATAGTCTTCAAAAGCCTTATGCAGACATTGTTATCTGAAGGTGAACAGTCTAAAGTGAAACCCATTATAGCACTGCTGACATGCTGAAAGACAAATTTAGAGATTGTTCCTTAGTAGTCTTAGTTGCAGATGTGATCACTTTTACAACTGCTCTGCTTCATTTAGAACACATTCTTTGTACTCCTCCAATGTAATGAAATATTCAGGACAATTAAAAGTTTACGCATATTCCCCACCGCCATAAAGAAACCTACTCTGAAGGTTCACTTTAACAAACAATCTCAACTCATTGCAGCATTCTTTCACCTTCCCCTATCTATTTCAGCAACATATCCAATTCCCCTGCCATCCATGTATTATTCAAATGTTACAGATAGTAAACCTCCATCTGTATCCCTCCAGGGAACCGATGCTGGATGCAGTTTTCCTCAATTTCATCCATTCACTAACGCATTTCACAGCACATCCCATCTCCTGTGAGCTGTCCTACACTGCATTTTTAGGGAAAACCAATATATTCATTTCACATTCCCCCAGCTTCTACATCAAGCATCAGCAGTAGGTTACAAGACCATAATGACTCCTGGAAACCAAAAAAAGAAAAAAAAAGTTAAACAAAATTATTCCATGGATGGTAAAATTATGTCAGTTACAGTTGTACTATTCAGAATTCTAGACTATTTCATCCTGAAACAAAGGCTATTTGCACCCTAGTTCATGTGTGTTTAGTGCTTCCGGGAGGCACAGGTGCAGCAAGCAGCCCTGCTGCCTGCAAACTTCAAAGTCTAGTCTAGGGAGGCCAAGAGCTGTATCAAATGGTACTCGTGTTAAGGGTCCTATGCGTTCAGGGATGTGTGCCCAGAATGAAGAATACCTGCATTTCAGGAATACGTCCCCCCAAAGCATACAGTGCTCAACACGAGTACTCCAGGAGCAGAGTATTTCAGCCTGCCAAAGCCTTTGACACACTAAAATGCCAGAATTGAATGCACACCAGTTATAATGCTTGGTGTGCAAGGGGCCTTGGGGAGGGACTTCCTGACCTACCTCATCACCTCAGGGTATAAATTTTCTGTATGATAGACTGTCTTCAGCACCACACACCAATTCTTGCAATCCTATTCAAATGAAAGGCTCTACCCAGGGCTTGCATCAATTTAGAAGTATGAGAAGCAGTGCCATCCACGAGCACAAAGACCCAAATACAGGGAGCAGTATGTTGCTGGAGACCACAGAAACCGTGTGTCTTGTGAGCACTGTCCAACCCCGAGCAAGCAGGACATTGTTAGATAAAGCCAGGTTAGGGATGTTTCCCAATAGCCTATACCAGGGTTGTCTAACCCCAGACCCCAGAGAGTTTAGAATGTGACGTGGGCCAGTCTGGAGGGATGCCATGCAAGCACAGCAGCCGACACAAGTAAGCCCGGCCCATGCACGTCTGTAGGGATGTGGGGGATGGCATGCAAACATAGCAGTCACAGCAGCCTACATTGACAAGACAGGCAAATGCACACCTGGAGGGATCCCTTGGCTGCCATGTTTGCAATAGCACCGGCAGCAGGGAATGTAGGGGCACCAGGTAAGTAAATGCTGCATGCCCGGATATAGGGGGGGTGATGAGGTGAGCTGTGCCCCCCTCATTTCAGTTGTGCTCCCAACTCACAACCCCCTTTACCTCTCAACACAGCACATACATAGACAACATTCACAACAGCCATTAGGGCCTGCAGTGATCACTGCTGGACGCACTTTGTCTGCGTCCAGCAGTGATCACTGCAGGTCATCACTGGCTATGTAGAGAGCCACAAATAGGTGCAGCCACTAGCGACCTGTCATAGTAAACGGGCCTGGCATCCGCACCGACCCGCTGACAGCCACAGGAGGAACTACTTATCAGCTCTCTCTTTATTAGTGTGTCTGATGTGCAGCCCAAGACCATTTCTCTTCCTCCAATGTGGCCCAAGAAGGTCAAAAGGTTGAACACCCGCTGGCCTATACCAAAATGTCACAAAATAAATAAATAAAAACTCCCTCATTAGGTTCTTCACCTTTTATCTGCACCCTGTACTTGCCTTTTTTCAGATTATCTATAATTTTCTAATATTCTGCAACTATGCACATGAATCACCACATCACACAGTGCAAGCAGCATAATTTACCCACTGATTATGAAATTTTCTATCAAGCACTGTGCATAGCTTTCGCCTATAGCAAGTGTGGGTGGTATCAAACACCCACGTTGTGTAGGCTAGATGGTAGAGAGATCTGAAAGAATACAGGCCTTGCTGGCCATCCTTTATCTATGCGACGTGACTGGACAAAAATGATAGTAAGCACTAACGAGCAGGGCCCTCTAATTCCTCCTGTATTGAGTTGTATTGTAATTTTACTCTCTGCCCACATATTTTAAGGGCTGCGCAAACTGTTGGCGCTATATAGATCCTGTATAATAATAATAGTAATAATAATAATATGCAGGTCTGACATCAACCAGTATCTTAGACAGAAAATGGTGAAGAGCATATGTTCTAGAGGACATCGTATACTAAAAATTGGTACATTGGTGAAAAATATGCAGCACTTCCATAGAACTTCTTATCTTAAAGTATAGCTCCACTTTTGTTGAAAAAAAAAAAAAAAACATTCCCCTCTGGGTGATCAATGTAAATTACAAGGATTATGATTATTATAATTATTTTTTTTACCCAAGAGGAACCCCCAAAATCATTTCGGGTTTAGGGTAATACTTGCTAAAACCAATTAATTGGGGGTCAATGGGGAAAATGGTGGTCAGAAGAAGAATGGGGTTAAACACTGTTCCTTTAAAGCATGTTATACAGCACAGTGCTTGTGCTGTGTCATTTGACCCCTTGTATACCCTAAAAAACCTGGCTCATCCTGCCTGGCTATAGCCCCCCGCAAACTGACCACAATAATCATGGCTGCTGAGCCCCAGATATAGTGGTCTGTTTGCATGATTCTGTCAGCCGCAGCTCTCCTGTCTGCAGCTCTCCTTGTGTCTGTGTCCTTTGTCCTCCTCTCCGCTCGTACCTGCACCCACACGGCCCCGCTCCTATCCTCTCTAATCTGCTTTAAAATAATCTTATCCCCTCTATACCTTAATAATATGTGTCCCTGTGCCTGTTTAATGTAAAAAATCAGCTGATCTGTACCTTGTAAGAGCGCGGCTCCAGGCACTCAGCTGATTGTCTCTTATCTCCCCCTCCTCCCCGCTGACGTCAGCGCGACTGCTTGGCTCCGCCCACTGCAGCTGTGAGGTGGAGAGAGGAGGAGGAGAGAAATCAGCTGTGCGCCCGGAGCACAGCTTACATCAGTACAGATCGGCAGATTTTTTACAGAACAAAAGGCACAGGGACACGTGTTATTAAGGTACAGAGGGGATAAGATGATTTTATAGAAGTGGGTTAACAACCACTTTAAGACGGCCATAGACAGCTCAGATCTCGGCAGGAACCAACCAAGATTAAAAACATGTATGGGTAGGCTGAATGTACCCAAGTTAACCAATTAACTTGGGTAAAACTAGCAGGTCGGATAGTGTATGTATGAATGTGAGTTAGGGACATTAGAAATGCAAGTTCCCTGAGGGCAGGGGACTGATGTGAATGTACAACATACAGTGTATAATATATATATATATATATACATACATATATACATACATACACACACACATACATATATACACACACACACACACACACACACACAGTATCTTACAAAAGTGAGTACACCCCTAAGTGAAAATGTCCAAATTGGGCCCAAAGTGTCAATACTTTGTGATAAACTTATTTGGTTCAGATGTTGTCAAGAGTACAGTATGTGGTGGCAACCAGGTGAGGAGTACAAAGACAAGTATGTCTTGCCTACAGTCAAGCATGATGGTGGGAGTGTCATGGTCTGGTGCTGCATGAGTGCTGCTGGCACTGGGGAGCTACAGTTCATTGAGGGAACCATAAATGCCAACATGTACTGTGACATACTGAAGCAGAGCATGATCCCTTCCCTTTGGAGACTGGGCCACAGGGCAGTATTCCAACATAACGACCCCAAACACACCTCCAAGATGACCACTGCCTTGCTAAAGAAGCTAAGGGTAAAGGTGATGGACTGGTCAAGCATGTCTCCAGACCTAATCCTTATTGAGCATCTGTGGGGCATCCTCAAACGGAAGGTGGAGGAGCGCAAGGTCTCTAACATACACCAGCTTCGTGATGTCGTCATGGAGAAGTGGAAGAGGACTCCAGTGGCAACCTGTGAAGCTCTGGTGAACTCCATGCCCAAGAGGGTTAAAGCAGTGCTGGAAAATAATGGTGGCCACAATGTTTTGACACTGTGAGCCCAATATTTTCACTTAGGGGTGTACTCACTTTTGTTGCCAGCGGTTTAGACATTAATGGCTGTGTGTTGAGTTATTTTGAGGGGACAGCAAATTTACACCGTTATACAAGTTGTACACTCACTACTTTACATTGTAGCAAAGTGTAATTTCTTCAGTGTTGGGAGATACTAATTATTATAAAAAAATAAATGACCCAGCAACAAATGATGTGACAGTTGATATTGGCGAATATGAAGATGAGCAAAAATAAGTGCAAAAGTGCAGCATTATGGTGTGAATGCAGCCGCATTTCGTAGCACAGACAGCACTAAAGACCAGTGGTTGCAGGGAAAAAAGTTTGCACTGTCTATGGCCTGTCTAATACTACAGACTTGACAGCATCAGATGACAACTAAACCACTATCAGCTTGTCTCTTTTGAGAACTGTAGATAACTAAGGGAAGCCTCAAATCAGGGAGAAAAAAAAATATTTAATACCTTGGTCAGAATTGTGACTAATAGTATAATGAGCTTATGATACAAGATAAGATCTTTGCAATACATGTCCAATATATGCCCATTTTCCCCAAAGACTGATTTGGGCACAAAAAAGGGCAACTATCTTCTCATGTCTAAACAGCTTGATGTCCATGACCAGCTCAACACACAGCTCTGCATCAGAGCAGCATTCTTTAACCTTCATTATGCGGAGAATCTTTATAAAGCTGCTTGTTCATTCAGGCTGTACAGCTCAGCCTAGCGTTACAGTTACATTATGATGTAACCACCCTTAACACTTCTTTCCATTCATACTGATCAGACAGAATGACATACCAAATAATACATGCTGTAGAAGTGCCAAGGAAATAAGTGTCAGGAGTGGGGTGACACCGTTTTCTCCTTACTCTGTACCAGCATCACAACACAATGAAACACTTTAGAATGCATCTACTAAAAAAGCAAGCACAAAGGAAGCAAGTCACAGCCAAACCTCAACAGTATGCGTTTTCTTTACCAAGCTCCAATAGTGAACAATAACCAACTTTCTAAGCTTTTTTTCTTCTTCTTGTAATACACTGTTATTTGCCAAGCATATTTATGGGCTTTACCCAACTTGACCCTCTTTGCTTTGTACATTTCCTAACAATTTAGGCTTCATGCACACTGAACGCAAAAAAAAAAAAAAAAAAAAAAAGCCAGTAGCGTTAGCTGCAGAAAGCTGTTGTTTTTCAGAGATTTTTAGCTGTTGCGTTTTTTAGCAAAACTATACCCCTACAAAAGCTTATGGCTCAAAAACGCTGATAAATGTGCGAACAGCTGCGTAATTCAGCTTTCACGCGTTAGAGCGTTTTTACAGCTGAAAAACTCCTGACTATAGCTGGGCGATTTTCTCAAAAAGAAAAAAAATCTGCGATTTTTTAAAGAAAAAACTCGATTCACCATTCGAATCGAGTTTTTTTATTTTTTATTTTTTTGGACACCGCGTCGGTCCTGAGGAGCTGCGGGCAGGGGTTTTTAGGCGAGGCCGCGGCTTCGGCCTAGTTCGCAGCATCCGGCCTCGCGGGCTAGGCCGAAGCCGTGGCCTCACCTAAAAACTTCTGCCCGCAGCTCCTCAGGACCGGCGCGGTGTTAGCGCCGGTCCTGACGAAAAAGAAAAACTAAAAAAATCAATTTGCTGAAATTTTGAATCGATTTGACTTCTCAACTCGATTCAAGATTCAAATCGATTTTTCCCCCAGCCCTAACCCACTAATTCTGGGGGGGGTTTCAGCCAGAAAATGCTGATAACAGCCTATGTGTGTATGGACACATAGGATAACATGCTGGGGAGTTTACTGGCTGCAGAAAAAACGTCTAAAGCTAAAAACAGCAGCTGTAAAAATGTCCAGTGTCCATGACGTAATAAGTAAAGATTTGGCAACCTATATGTAATGAAGATCAATAAAAAAGGAGTTTTTCACAGTAGTCACTTTTGGAATAATGAATAAAAAGGCCCCTTTCACAGTGAGGCGCTTTAAAACTTCCAGTAAAACACTGAGCTCTGTTGAAGAGCTTTTTAGGCGCTTTTGAAGCGCTTTCCATTCATTTCAATGGAGAGGGGCGTTTTTTCACTGCCCTGCCAGCGCACTGCCCCAGTGTGAAAGCGATCATTGATTCTAATAGAAAAAGGTTTTTGTGAGCTTTTCAGGCACTTTTTCTTAGCGTTAAAGCGCCTGAAAAGCGCTACAGTGTGAAAGGGGTCTTATGAATAATTACAAATTCAAATGATTGTTGCAAGGAACAAATATTCACACTTTTTATAACAAAAAAAAAAAAAAAAATCGGTGTTCTAAAATGTGCGCCTTATTGAAAGATGAGTGAGAGTCAGATTCCTGCTATATCAGCAGTTCACAGAGCTTAGTAAAAAGAAACTGATCCTTGGCCTTGGAGCCACTAAAGAGATTACGTAACGCAGTGTGCTGCAATGTGAAAATCTGCCATCTATATCATTGTGAGAGTTGTTGCTGTTGCTGGAGCCTCGGGCCTTTCTATCTCGTCACACCCCTCGGCCTGTGAATGTCAATGTGCTCACACACATACCACCCAACAATAAATACAGCTATGGTCATTGTAACATGACGCTACACATTCTGCTCCAAAACCTTCAGGCAGATTAGAAGAAAAAATAATAATAATGTTATTAATAGCCCTGTTTGCATCTAAAATCACTACATAACACATGGCAGCCATATTGTATTTCATCATTATGGCATGTTTAGAGACAGGTAGCCAGGAAAGCATTCTTGTCCCAACTATTAGTATCTGAGGCATAAATCTGTAATATATTTCCTGAGTGTTTGCTGTGCTCCTTTGAACATCTTTCTCCTGGGAGGAGAAAAGCAGCCTACTGCCGGCCCTTTAAGGGGTTTGCTATGCCGGGGCTTTATGGGCACTCGACCGCCGTGATTGTCTGTCACATGATGGGAAAAGTCGCACTCGCAAACGGTAATGCACGCAAATATGCGACCGCTCGGGCGCCAAGAGACCGCATATTTACGTGCACTCGGTGCAAAAAGGTTAAAAAAAAAGGAAAACACAAAAGGAGTGTCTTGCACATGCGTTTATGCGTTCTATTTGCCAAAGGGCATCATTGCACAAATGCACCTAGAGTTTATGCACATTCCACACTTTCTGCTCAAATGCTCCCTTCCTAATTGGGCTGGTGATTATTACTACTATACAGGATTTATATAGCGCCAACAGTTTACGCAACGCTTTATAATATAAAAACGAGACAATACAGTTATAATACAATAAAATACAAGAGACTGTAAAAGTGTGCATGGATACATAGGCTAAGATACAGATGCTTTTTAAGGTCAACTCCACTTTCTTGGGAAAAGAAAACAAATAAAAAAATAAGATAGCATAAACAATTGAGACACAAGTCATACTGTAATTTAACCACTTCAGCCCTGGAAGATTTTACCCCCTTCCTGACCAGAGCACTTTTTACAATTCGGCACTGCATCGTTTTAACTGACAATTGCGCGGTCATACCCAAACAAAATTTGCGTCCTTTTTTTCCCCGCAAATAGAACTTTCTTTTGGTGATATTTGATGACCTCTGCGGTTTTTATTTTTTGCGCAACAAAAAATTTTGAAAAAAAAAAATATATATTTTTTTTACTTTTTGCTATAATAAATATCGCCCAAATTTAAAAAAATAAATAAATAATTTCTTCATCAGTTTAGGCCAATATATATTCTTTTACATTTTTTTTTTATTTTTTTTTTTTTTACCAAAACCGCAATAAGCGTATATTGATTGGTTTGCGCAAAAGTTATAGGGTCTACAAACGATGGGAAAGATTTATGGCATTTTTTTTTTTTTTTTACTAGTAATGGCGGAGATCTGCGATTTTTAACAGTACTGCGACATTGCGACGGACAGATCAGAGACTTGACACTTTTTTTTTGGGACCATTGGCCTTTATACAGGGATCAATGCTATAAAAATGCACCGATTACTGTGTATGTCACTGGCAGGGAAGGGGTTAACACTAGGGGTGATCAAGGGGTTAATTGTGTGTTTCCTCAGTGTGTTCTAACTGGGGGGGGATGGAATTGATTAGGAGAGGAGACATATCGTTTTTTTTCCTACTTAGTAGGAACAAACGATAAGGCTCCTCTTCCCTGACAGCACAAGGATTTGTGTGTTTAAACACACAAATACCAATGCTGGCGCTCGTGCACGCGATGGCGCACGGCTGGCGGCAATCGTGCCCGCCGGCCACGCGCATCAGGTCCCCAGTCTTGCAGCAGGCGTGCGCCCTCTGGTGGTCGCTAAAAGAATGGAGGTACCCATACAGGATTTCGCCCAGGGTAGCCATTCTGCCGCAGTATATCTGCATGAGCCGGTTGGGAACCGGTTAATAATAAAAATGACCACAAACTTATTGACCTTTTATACACACACACACACACACACTAATTACAAGAAAGCAGATTACAGGTGAGCATGGTTACCGTTAAAAGCCAACCCCTTTCAGTCAACTTGTGTGCATGTTATCAAGCCAAAATCACCAGGGTATGTAAACTTTTGATCAGGGTCATTTGGGTAGTTTCTGTTGTCATTATGATTTAAAAAGAGTAAACATAGTTGACTGATAACAAATGGCTTCAGCCAAACACTAACCATGAATGAAAGAAATGTTTGTGTTATCATTCATATTCTCTGAAAAATGGTGGCCAAGAAATCAAATTCTGCCAGGGTATGTAAACTTATGTGCTTACTGTATAAAGATGGTTGTAGACACAAGGGGGATTGTGACTTCTGATCTGTGGTCTGACTGGGATAGATATATTCATTCTCTCTCTCTCTCTCTATATATATATATATATCTATCTTTCTAACTATATATATATATATATATATATATATATATATATCTATCTTTCTAACTATATATATATATATATATATATATATATATATATATATATACACGGTGACCTTGCGACCTGACAGGACTTCCCCCATACACCCAATTACACTGGAAGAATTTATCAGCCAGAATGCATTTTTCCTCAGATATAACAAATGCTTAAGAGATCTGCAGAATGCATAAAGCATGCATGGATGATACAAGTGTGCACATTTATGTACTATACCTTCTACGCAATAATCACGCAGGCTGTCTGATTAGGTCTGCCTGTTAATTTTTCAGACGGACCTGATCGGACCCTGCAGTCTCCTCTATGGACACATGTCCACTGACATCCGCCGCTATCTGATCCGATCCTGTCTGCAAAATCCAGACGGATGGTGGTCCTATTTTCCATCCTTTTGGCGGATCGGATCAGATAAAAACAGACAGGCGGTCCGCTTCCATCCGATTTCCCATAGAGGAGAGCGGGGCTTGTCATCCGCCTGCTCAGCGGAGCGATCTCCCCAATGAGCAAGTGGATTCCGTTGCACAGAGGCGACCGCTTGAAAGGAACCTAAGAGTCTAAAGGGCTAAAAACGGGATGGATGCCACATCTGCGCATGTTCATTTTTCTGTCCACATTTTGACAGTAGATGAAGGCAGACCTATGATGGGTGGCTGCATGTAACATCAGAATACCTCTGATCTGTCACCTTTAGGTCATGAAGAAATGAAAAGAATGGGTTTATAGGTAGGCAGATCTATACAGAAAGACGTTGCTATCTTCTATCCAGTAGAAGAACTTCATTTCAGAATCACAAACATTGGAACACAGGTGTGAAAAAGCAGAAAATACTGCATGTGTTTCACAGTATAAACCAGCTAAAAGTGTTTTTTGGACTGGTTAGAATCAGCTCCGCTAGTATTGCTCTCCCGCTTGTAATGCACCTGGGAAAATGACTCATCCTTGCAGATGTAACACATGCTTGTTATTTAAGGGACGGCAAAAAAAGAAGCAATGTCCCAATTTCTGAATGGTCTTCAAACATATTGCTGTAGAGAACGCAGTCTAAAAAAAAAAGCAACAGAAAATCTTTTCCAGTGCAAACTCAAATGCTCAAAAAATGAAAGTGTTACTAAACCCTGAATTTACTATATCTGGTCTCCCACAGTTCACACAGATGCAATTATTTTAGTAAATATAAGCCACGAAATACCTTTTCTCATCAGCAGCATATAGCAATCTTGTGACTTCTATCAGTGTCTGGTTAAAGATTGTAGGAGAAGTTTTCATTCTCCTCTGACTGTCCTATGAGGCTGTATGACCCCGATCCTCTGTCTGGATAGTTCTGATTGGCCCTGTGCTGATCACATGCACCCTCCTAAAAGAAAAAAAACCCTCTCCGACAATACACACCAATCTGAGCATGTGCAGAGTGATTTCAAAGGCTCTGTCGATAGATTGTGGACAGTAAAAGAAGGGGAGGATCATTGAAGACAGGATCAAACAGCCTTTTTACACAATGCAGAGGAGTAACCTCTTAGGTTCCACAGTGAGTATAACAATCATGCTTTACTGCACGTACAGACTGATTTTACAGTTGTGGGTTTAGTGACAGTTTAAGTGTAGGTGGATAGGAAAAACACTTCTAAATAAGTAAAACCACGGCACTTCCACATCTTTCACTGCATTTAAGGCCAAATGCCTGGAACGGAGGTATTCTGCATTTACCCTGAATACACAGAGCACCAAATGCGATTACCAGTCAGTATAGCGTTTAGCTCCATCCAGCCACAGCATTTTTCAGCTTGCAATAGACTTTAATAGGCTGTAGGCAACAGGCCTGGATGCTGCACCTGTGCCTCAAGGACACACTAATGCTCCACTCACACTTTGGAGTGCAACTTTGACTCAATTTAGGATGGGTGCGACTGGATGTGACTTGTTGTCCCTCTGCAAAGTTGGACCCATTGTTGCATGTAAAACATTCAGGTACAACTTTACCGCACTTTTTAAGGGTTAACATTGAAGTCTATGGCCCTCAAGTTGCATGAAAGTCAGAACAAAATGATGCACAAACTACTCTGAAGTCACTACGACTTTAGGTCCCACATGTATGAATGGTTATCATTGGAAAACAAGGGGTACGACTTGTCATGTGACTTTGATGTTCAAAAGTCGTATGGCAAGTTGCACAAGTGTGAATGTGGTGTAAGGTGCAAACAAATTGCACTCACAGGATCTAGATCACTCCATGTGCAAGGGGTCTTTTAATTGTCTATAGCAGTCTTTCTCAACCTTTTAAATATGGAGGTGAAAATAATTTTCCGATCTCAATTAAGCCCTGCTAATAATTATTACCTACAGCCCATGGTGTATTAGCCTGAGGGTCGGTGGGAAGAATCCCCCTTACAGACAGCAAAATAGATCTTTGGTGTCAGAGGTTACTTATCTGAGAATCAAAAATTGCTCATTGCTTATGGACCGTTTCACACCTTGCCCACACATGAATCACTCAGGAACGTGCTGTGCGTCCCTGTGCAACTCAGAAGCGGTTCTGTGTAGTGAGATTTCAGCCCATTTATTTTGAATGGGCTAAAAAAGCATCACACCACATCAAAGTAGTGCATGCACTTCTTTTTAAAACACACTGCAACCGGATCACATAGTACCATGCAATCCAGTGTGGGCAAACGCATTGCATTTGCGACCTGCGTTTGGGCTGTCATTAACTTTCTACTGAAACCTGCTACAGATCTCAAATGGAGTGCATTTTGCATGTGGTCTGAATTGCCCAGGCATGGACAGCGAGTTCCTGTGCGATTCATATGGTGTGGAAATGGTGTGAACTGACCCTAAGGAACTCCTAACAACCTCTGGGAGGAACCCTGGCTGTGAATAATCAACTCTAAATGTTCTTCCAGTACATGTATCCTTTTAATAAAAGGTGGTATAACTTTTCCAAACATTATATCTGTTTATAACAATCTTTATCATCACAAACATTTTGGAATACTGAATACAAAATATATCCCCTCTTAGTTGGTTGCAGTTGCCAGGAACATGCATGACTTCCATTAGCATAATCTTAACCCGTTTTTGTATACCGTTTGAATTTGGCAAATCTCAATCACCTATGGCAGCGGTCTCAAACTGGTGGCCCTCCAGCTGTTGCGGAACTACAAGTCCCATGAGGCAATGCAATGCTGACAGTTACAAGCATAACTCCCACAGGCAAAGAAATTATGGGGCTTGTAGTTCCGCAACAGCTGGAGAGCTGCCAATTTGAGACCCCTGACCTTAGATCACATATGGACTACAGTGTAAAGAGGTCTGCTCAGTTCTAGTCCTTTAAGGCGCTGCCCCCTCTGTTACATTCTACATTGCAATAGTCGACAAAATGGAGAGCATGATGCCACCGTCTAAGCATCTTTATGGTTGTACGGTGCCATTTTTTGAATACGTACAACGCAGTCTTCTAGCTATAATCACAGGATCAGTCCACGTGTTTTAAAATTCAGCAGTGAGCCAACTTCATGAGCAGGAATGGACATCTCAGGAGGAGGTCTACTTTTAAACAAGAATGCCCCCCTAAGTTAAAAGGAAGCCACAAACAAAACCTGTTGGGAGAATCAAAAAGTTTGTTACAGGCCGAAACGGAGTCTAGGATTATAAAGAAAATTACATAACAGTCTGTAAAGCAGTTATAATTTTTTTAATTTTTTTATAAAAAAAAGTTAAAGAGAAAAAGCTCAATTTACAGAAGAGCTCTAGTCAAAATGAAATAAAAAAAATTAATAGCCCATCCCATTAAACGTTAAAATAATAAATCAGCTTTAGCTGTAATATTCACATTTATTCTAGAGCTTATCCTGCAGTACACATTTTCCACCACTAGATATCCTTAGCCTGATGTCAAGCAATATTCAACTTCCTCTAAGTTGTGGTAAAAACAGGTAGTTGAGACAATTTTTTTTCCACCCTTCAAAAATGCAAAGGCAACCTTACAGGGGTATTATACACATGCTCCTGGTGCAATGCTTACATATTCCCCCTGTTATGTTGAAGGATCAGTACCGTCCCGCCAAATGTGACCCATTCAACTGAATCATGCCATGCCATGACCAATGCAATGCACTGTGGTTCTGGCACAATCGAGTGGCCTTGTAGCGGGCATTATGGAAACATCCACTCACCTACTATAAAGTCAGAGGGCTACTACTAGTGTAAATGAGCCCTAAAACATACATTTATGGTGCATTTGTCAGCAGATTCATTGTGACTTCATGTAGCCAACTGTCCTTGGTGACCTTACAATAGACAACTCAGCCAATAGATTTCAGCAAGAAGAAATTGTTACTGCTTTAGGAAGTACCACGCAACAATTCATCAAAAGCTTCTGGGTCATCACATCTCACAAATGTCTTAGGAATGCAATGAATACAAGGTATTTTTCATTTTCGTTGAATGCAAGAATTCTTGAAAGCCATATAAAGCAGGACTTGGCAGCATCCTTGATTTAATAGATTTCAAATAAAAGTATGATTTGTGATACATCCACATGTAGTGGCACAGTAGTAACAAATATGCTGTACATCCTTCGCACAAAAAAAAAAAAAAAAAAAAAAAAAAAAGAAAAAAAAAAAAAGTACTGGAGTAAAGACCATTAAATCTGATTGACTTGATCTATTTATCTAAACCAGTATACAGCCAGTAACGAATGAACAGAAATCAAGTAGAAACGCCAGGTTATTTGCCTTAATACTGCAGGCATTGGATTCATCTGCCAAAATATAAAGCCCAATTCCAATTTTTTTTTTTTTTGGGCGAAGAGGGAAAGGGTTAGAGCCCCTGACAAGCTTCTACTACCATCTGTACCACTATTAGGGGCCTTTCTGACAAGAAAGAAAGTGAATGGAAATCTCTTTAACGGAGACACATTTTAGTAGTTTTTTTTTTAAAGTGGGAGTAAACTCCCTTGCATGAATTTTATCTATAGGTAAGTCTATAAAACAAAATTATTGGCATCTTCTCAAAAATAAAAAAAATAATTGCATTCAAAGTTTGTGATGCTTCTGTAATTTGTAATATAACTTGTCTATCAATTAACAGGCGCTGGCAATAGAGAAATCACACTGGCAACTAGAGCTGCACGATTCTGCCTAAAATGAGAATCACAATTTTTTTGCTTAGAATAAAGATGACAATTCTCGTGGCGTAACATCATCTTTCAGATTATACAAAAAGATTGGACTAACTTTACTGTTTTTTTTTTTTTTTTTTTTGAAATTCGTTAAAGTGTATTTTTTCCAAAAATATTGTGTTTGAAAGACGGCTGCGCAAATACAGTGTGACATAAAATATTACAACAACAGCCATTTTATTTTCTAGGGTCTCCGATAGGTGTATGTGTGTGTATATATATATATATATATATATATATATATATATATATATATATATATATTTATTTGGTGGTGGTTCCAAGTAATTTTCTAGCAAAAAATACTGATTTTAACTTGTAAGCAACAAGTGTCAGAAAAAGACTTTAAAGTCTTTAAAGCGGAGTTCCGACTAAAAAAAAATTAAAAGTCAGCAGCTACAAATACAAATAGGGTCCAGCGAAGCGGGGGAACGAAGCCCTGCTCGTCTCCCCCTCCTCTCTACGGCACTGGCATTGTCACTGTGGGCGCCCAGCTGTGGCTCCACAGCTGGGCACGCACTGCGCAAGCGTGAGCCGTGCTGCGACTGGCCGGGCAAACATCTGGGACCTGTGACGATGATTGCCAAGAGGGAGGGGCGAGAGGTTTACTTACTTCCGGCGCCGTGGTGCCCTGGTAGGATGTGGGAGCTTAAACTCTCTAAAAAGAGGGCATCTCCCCCCCCCCCCCCCAAAAAAATGGCATGCCAAATGTGGCATGTCGGGGGGTAATCTTCCCTTGAGGCGGAAGTTCCAATTTTGGGTGGCACTCCGCTTTAAGTGGTTAAACTGACCTTATTTACATACCAAAGTTCATTCCTTTGATCTAATGGAACTAATGTTACAATGTTTCTCTTTAGCCTGAGGATGTTGTGCTAAACTTGGCAGGCTGCCAGTATTTTTTTTTTGGCAGCTGTCAGCTTGAGCAGAGAACTCTCTGCACTGAATCCAGGACATGCTGTTTCAAGATCACAAGGAGGGTAGAATCAAGATCTTGATTTTTTAATGATTAATCGTGCAGCTCTACCGGCAACCAGTTTAAGTGGTAAAAAAATTGGACGTAGACAAAAGAGAAAAATTGCTCAAAAGGTTGCAATGAAGGATTGTTCGAATGGTGGATAAAGATCCTCGATTAACTTCTAGACAAATTCAAGCTGACTTTCAAGCACAGGAAACAACTGTGTCAGCTGGCACTATACGTCGCTATCTGAATGAAAGAGGGCGCTATGGTAGGAGACCCAGGAGGACCCCATTGCTGACACAGGAACATAAATAAGCCAGATTGGAGTTGGACAAAACTTACTTGAGAGCGCACAATGTATTTTGGGAGAATGTGTTGTAGACAGACTAATCAGAAAAAGAAATGAGGCCTTTAAAGAAAAGACTGATGTTTTGGGGTTGCTTTGCTGCTTTAGGCACTGAATGTCTTGACTGTGTGCATGGCATTATGAAATCTAAAGACTACCAAATATTTATGGGGTGCAACGTAGGGCCCAATGTCAGAAAGTTGTGTCTCCAGAGGTCATGGGTCTTACAGCAGGACAACGACCCAAAGCACACGCCAAAAAGCACCCAGAAATGGTTTAAGATAAAGCGCTGGAGAGTACTGAACTGGTGAGCAATGAGTCCAGATCTAAATCCGATAGAGCACCGGTGGAGAGATCTCAAAAAAGTAGTTGAGAGAAGGAACCCTTCCAACCTGAGAGACCTGGAGCAGTTGGCGAAAGAAGAGTGGTCCAAAATTCCAGTAGAGAGGAGTAAGAAACTCAATGATGGTTACAGGAAGTGATTGATTTCAGGTATTCTTTCCAAGGGGTGTGCTGCCAAATATTAAGTTGAAAGTGCAAATAATTATGTCCAGTCCATTTTTGGAGTCTTACGTGGAATGTGTCAGATTTGGTTTTTTGTTTCTCCACACCTTTGGGTTGCGTTATACCGATACAAATAGAAATAAACATAAGAATGCTTAAACATTTGTAATTGCACCAATTTTCTGGGTGAAGCAGTGCATTATCTGAAAGAAATGCAGGGGTGCCAATATCTTTGACCATGACTATATACATACATATATACACACACTCTTACATACACTGTACATATAACTTATATACGGTAGGTATCCAACATATCCCATGTAGCAGAAGGTGCAGCCTATCGGGGAACATACAAAACTGTAAACCAGCCCCAACTTTTAAGAAAAATTGATCTTCTTTGTTTGGCTGTCAATAGTCTTCAATACTTTCAGGTTTTTTGATCTAAAAGAGATCAGAACTCTTGGTTTTACTTTTCTAATCTCCATGCTTGTTCCAGGTCAGTGACTCGTAAAATACTGAACCCAGAAAGAGCCAGTTAACAGTCCAATGAAGAATGAAACCAGAATGAAATATGGCAGCCTCCACATTTCTTACATGACAGGATTAATATAAATCATGTACTTGACGTTTTAAAAAAAAAAAAAGGGATTACAAAAAGACCTGTAACCTACACACAATTGAATATGAATTCAGAAATGTTTTTTTATGTCGGGTTTAAGTACATACAGACTACATCTAAATATTTTGTTTTTCCATCTACGCCATGAACATTCTATTTAAAGTGCTTAGTATGAAAAAGCTATGTAGGCACTTGTGACGTGCTCTGTATTCTCAAATGGTTCCCAATGTACACTTTATATTAATGAAAATTATATATATATATATATATATATATATATATATATATATATATATATATATATCTCTAATCTCCTTCAACAGAGCACAGAATGACTCACCTGAGCTCTGCTTCATGCAGAGGTGTGGGTGGATTTCTTTGTTCTCCACGTCTCTATTTTTTTTTGTATTTTCTGCACTCTTGAAATGAAAGTACCATGGAAATTTACAGAAATATTACCAAAATTGCTATTTTTTGAATGCAGATGTAGAAATCTTTAAATAAAATAGGTAAGGGAATTTACAGATATGGACACAGTTTAAAGAAAACCTGTCACTTTAACACTAAGGCCCCTTTCACACTGAGGCGGTTTGCAGGCGGTATTGCGCTAAAAATACCGCCTGCAAACCGCCCCTAAACAGCCTCCGCTGTTTGTTTAGTGTGAAAGCCCGAGGGCTTTCACACTGAAGCGGTGCGCTGGCAGGACGGTGAAAAAAGTCCTGCAAACCGCTTCTTTGGAGCGGTGAAGGAGCGGTGTATTCACCGCTCCTAAATAACTCCTGCCCATTGAAATCAATGGGACAGCGCGGTAATACCGCGGCTATAGCCGCGCTGTACGAGGGATTTTAACCCTTTTTCGGCCGCCAGCGGGGGTTAAAACCGCACCGCTAGCGGCCGAATACCGCTGCAAGAACGACGGTACAGCCGACGCCCCCACCGCCCCAGTGTGAAAGGGGCCTAAGGTTCTTTTGATAAGGCATCTCTCACCATGGATACTTTCCTTCATCACACTCCTCTACCTCTATGTTTATCTGAGGAATCCTAAAGTCCTAAACCCTATGTGAGCTCCCAGTCAGATATAAACAGGGTAAGACCCCTTTCACACTGAGGTCGTTTTCAGGCCTTTTAGTGCTAGAAATAGTGACTGTAAACTGCCTCCCATGCTGCCCGAATGTGAAAGCCCGAGTGCTTTCATACTGGGGCGGTGCACTTGCGGGATATTAGAAAAACTCCTGCAAGCAGCATCTTTGGGGTGGTTTGGGAGCGCTCCCAAAATGCCTTTGCCCATTGAAATGAATGGGCAGCACTTCCAAAGCGTCTGAAAAGTGCTTCCGAAGACCCGCAAAATAGGTGCTTTTAACCCCTTCTTCGGCCGCTAGCGACCGAAAAGCTCTGCTTGAACAGCACTAAAATGAGCAGCGCTTTAGCGCTAATGCTCAGGCGGCCCCAGTGTGAAAGTAGCCTTAAGGTCATGTCCCATTCCATCATGTTAGGCCTTGTTCACCTGGCAAAATCAGCCTAGGCGTGTCAAGTATACTTCAGGTATCTGCAGCCGGGAGTCCAGGTATTTACAGGCCACGTCCAGGAGCCTGTATCAGTCACCGACAGGCTGACAGGAGCCCGTACCAGTCACCGACAGGCTGGCAGGAGCCCGTACCAGTCACCGACAGGCTGGCAGGAGCCCGTACCAGTCACCGACAGGCTGGCAGGAGCCCGTACCAGTCACCGACAGGCTGGCAGGAGCCCGTACCAGTCACAGACAGGCTGGCAGGAGCCCGTACCAGTCACCGACAGGCTGGCAGGAGCCCGTACCAGTCACAGACAGGCTGGCAGGAGCCCGTACCAGTCACAGACAGGCTGGCAGGAGCCCGTACCAGTCACAGACAGGCTGGCAGGAGCCCGTACCAGTCACAGACAGGCTGGCAGGAGCCCGTACCAGTCACAGACAGGCAGGCAGGAGCCCGTACCAGTCACAGACAGGCAGGCAGGAGCCCGTACCAGTCACAGACAGGCAGGCAGGAGCCCGTACCAGTCACAGACAGGCAGGCAGGAGCCCGTACCAGTCACAGACAGGCAGGCAGGAGCCCGTACCAGTCACAGACAGGCTGGCAGGAGCCCGTACCAGTCACAGACAGGCTGGCAGGAGCCCGTACCAGTCACAGACAGGCTGGCAGGAGCCCGTACCAGTCACAGACAGGCTGGCAGGAGCCCGTACCAGTCACAGACAGGCTGGCAGGAGCCCGTACCAGTCACAGACAGGCTGGCAGGAGCCCGTACCAGTCACAGACAGGCTGGCAGGAGCCCGTACCAGTCACAGACAGGCTGGCAGGAGCCCGTACCAGTCACAGACAGGCTGGCAGGAGCCCGTACCAGTCACAGACAGGCTGGCAGGAGCCCGTACCAGTCACAGACAGGCTGGCAGGAGCCCGTACCAGTCACAGACAGGCTGGCAGGAGCCCGTACCAGTCACAGACAGGCTGGCAGGAGCCCGTACCAGTCACAGACAGGCTGGCAGGAGCCCGTACCAGTCACAGACAGGCTGGCAGGAGCCCGTACCAGTCACAGACAGGCTGGCAGGAGCCCGTACCAGTCACAGACAGGCTGACAGGAGCCCGTACCAGTCACAGACAGGCTGACAGGAGCCCGTACCAGTCACAGACAGGCTGACAGGAGCCCGTACCAGTCACAGACAGGCTGACAGGAGCCCGTACCAGTCACAGACAGGCTGACAGGAGCCCGTGACCCCCAGGTCACCAGACAGGCTGGCAGGAGCCCGTGACCCCCAGGTCACCAGAACTAGTGTCCCCATTGGAAGATTCCCCCCCTATTACTCTTCTGGGGACAACCCAAAACTTGGGATTTCCTTTTACTTTCAATGATAATGGTAAAAAGGACAAATAGGGAGAGTGAATCTCCTTAACAGTGGCACAGTCCACAATAAAAACTGACAAGCACTCTAATCGCTCTCCATTCTATCCAAAACTAAAAGAAAAAAAATGTATAGCCTTCAGTTACTGAGACATTCCAATCTGTGAACAAGCTTTTTCAGCAAAGATGTTAACCCCAAGTAGAACTATATTCACTGGCTCCTCCGTGGATGTCCTTAGCCGCTCCATCTGCTGGCACTTCTATCTTTTCCTGTTGCTCATCTCTAATTATTCGGTAGTCACTTCTGAGCAGGCATGCATGAGTTTTCTTATTTGCAGGTTTTTCTACAGATTCTCGGCCTGAACCAGGTCTAGACAAGCAAAAACAATACAGCTAAAAAAAAAAAAACATTTGCAAAGTAGCATCAACACTCAAGAGTTTTGCTGCATTAACCTATGTTATACCAAAGTTTTTATTCAATTATGGCCCTAGGAGTCATCTAAAAATGTTTAACACTTTCAAAGTAATTAAGAAAGATCCAAACTCAATAAGATAATCTACAGAATATGGTAAGACATTAGCAGTAGCTTCCATGTTTAAATAAGTATTTGGGGTAAACAAAGTAATTACAGCTTAACTCTTGCAAGCGCAAGCATTAATCACAGCAATTCATGTGCACAATCTGGCTATGAAGAGCGAAGGCTGACAGAATGTGAAGAGACATAAGCATGAAGAATGCAGGCAGCCAAGCCAAAGCTGTTACCCTGACAACTCATGGCCATCACACAGTAATGTGACGAGTACTTGGCTATAATGTTTTCTGCCTCATAAGAGATTTATTAGCCAGCATCCAACCGGAGGTCTATAGTAAAAGGAAACTACCAAGTCACTGGGATCAATAACGTCCTTCAGCTCAGTGACAACATTGCTAGCAGTGAGATGGGCTCTCTAGGAGGAAGGGCCTTGACATGTACTTCAAGTTATTGTGGTCCAGCAGTAGCAAGGACTGGTATGTTGCATTCCAAAGGAGTGACTAGATAGCCACACACAAAGGAGAACGGCCATTCAATGGGAAACAAACCAGTCAGCACAGACCAATTCATAGGCCTGACAAACACTTTCCAGTTTGCATGTCACAATGGGAACCCAGATGAGAAAGCAGCTATCTCCGACTTGACTAACACAAGTAACTTTGGCGACCTCAGAATTTCTGCTTTGCAACTTTGTACAACATATTATTTTCATCTTGTGATCAAAATAATTCAAAACGCTTAAAAACACTTAGGCAGGTCATGGACGGTGCAAATTTCTTTCCTGCAACCATGGGGAAATTTGCAAGATTCCCTCTTTAACACAGACAGTGTTGAACCCCTCCTGCCAAGCAATGGTCTTCTCCTGGTGGAGGAGCAGGAACGGGTGGGCGAAGACAGTGATTATCACTAGCGGCTGTAGCAGCCGCTTGCAATAAATCGCAAGCAAATCCAGCGAGCTGATTGTACCCAAGTCGATTGATCAACTTGGTACATTCAGCCTGCCCATTAACGGTTCGAATCTCAGCCAGTTCTTGCTGAACCCACCGACATTCGAACCATATATGGTCGGCCTTTAGGCTGATTTCATACTGCTCTTTTGCAAAAACAAGTTAAAAACGCGTGCGTTTTTGCAGCATTTCCAGTGTGTTCTGCACTTGTGAAAAAAAGGATAGGTGACTCCAAAAACGCACCAAAAAGCGCAACCGCATTTTTGCAGCACTTTCTATTCAGGTGCATTTTGGTGTGTTTCTTTACCTGCAAAAACGCAGTCTGCAGGACTTTTAAAAATGCAACTGACTGGTGGGACGAGTTGCATAGTATTTAATGGCCATGCACATTTCAAAAACATAAAAAAAATAAAATTAAAAAAAAAAAAAAAAAAAAAAAAAAAAATGATCAGTGTGAAAGGACCCTTACTAAATATATAAAAAGGTGTTCCTTTTTCTCTCCAATGTGGAAAAAAAAAAATAAGCAACTGCAGTTTAATTCTGAATACAGAATTGAAGGGTTAGCATCTCTGTTGTGGTATTTCAGTGTCCCTATAGGGCAGATTTCTCCTCACTTCCTGGATGAGAAAGCGCTCAAAAGGGGCCACAAAAAAATGCCCCACATTTCTAGGGCTTCAGTCACATGGTCGCAGAGGGCCATACACTGCATAGAAGCGTATATTTCTGCACCAGGGGGTAGGTGTGTTTTTATTTGCACAGCAACCTACACAAAGCAATGCGTCAGCTATATTCTGATTACTGCACACCCACACATTTGCATGCATACAGGGATGAATGTGACCCCCCTAGACAAAAAGAGGGGAAGACTGGGGCAGCTAGAATGTTGAGCCAGCTGTGCTTGGTAACCTATCAGCTTCTGGCTTTAAATTTTAAAGCTTAAAATAAAATGAATAAGCTCAGGATAGACATTGATTGGTCGCCACGCAGAGCTGCTCCAGATTCTGTCCGCTCTAGTTTGAGTAAATCGACCCCCCCCCAGATTATGTCCGCTCCAGTTTTAGTACATTCCCCCCCCCACAGTTTGCGTCCAGGGTTACGCATCTGCTCTATGTACACGTAAACACACCACCATGCAAATAATAGTTATTGATTTGTACAGGCCACGATTCACAAACACCTGTACTCCTGGGTGCAGAAATATAGGATTCAGTGTACGACTCTCCTGCCATGTGTGAGAATAAAACCTAGTAAAGTCAAAATTTCTGTCAATGTTTTAATTTCATGCTGCACCCAATGATAGCACATTTCCTCCCCTTTTTTTGTATGTAGTCAAAAGGGACAGGAAGTGACGGAAATTATCCCCGTAGAGGTCGCAGTTCAAAATCTGAATTCCTCCCTTAAAAAAAAAAATTTTAAAAAAAGTGGAGTTGGGCTTTAACAAGCCGATTACACTAGACCTAAATCTCACCTAAAATGTGCACAAAAGCATAATGAAATACAAAATCAAAAGCATAAATAAAAATAAAAAAGCAAACAGCGCATGAATGGAAGTTTACAAAAATAAGCATATTTTCGATTTAAACATAGATGTGATATATCTAAACATAAAAATGTTTTGTATGTGTACATGTTCAAGAGGAATAAACTGCCCTGTTTTTCTCATTTTTAATAGTATTCATTTAGGAAAATACTAGTAAAAAGTGAATGAAAAGGAGCCCGTGGTGTCAGATGCCATGTTTGTCTGAACACACTTCTACCTTTAATTTACACTGACGGCGCACCTCAAACAAACTGTCAAATGTCAGTGACATTTTGATTGCTGTCATTGCAAATCATGGAAGAATGCCAAGAGATGTCTAAAAAACCATTCCAGCATGGCAGAATTCAAGATCTGCATTGATAGCCTCAGAACATGGCAAGATTCTGTGCTGAGCGGCTCTCTATCTCCACAGCAGCCTTTGATGACCAAACCATATGTAGCTCCAAGAAAGCTACATACGGTTTTCAAGGCCAAGCCTACACTTGCAGTTGGGGAGGAAGCTATAGAACTGGTAGCCCCCCCACCCCTTAACAGATCATTTTAGTTGCAAAGGCATCAGCAAAAATTATACCACATGTTGCATTTGGCAGGCATGTCCACCCACCAAACGATACAAATTCAAGTGAATAGGGCCACGCCGCACGCCATTTTGGCACAGTGGTACAGACCTTTATGGGGTTAAAAGGGGTTTATGCCAAGAGCCCTCTGAAAAGGGGGGCATAGGTTTTCATACAGTGCACCCCCGCTCTGCCTTTGTCCATTCACAGAACTTTATTTGGTTAAACAGTTTACCATCTACACACAACCTCCTACAAAACAGATATAAGAGACTAGGTTTTGCCAGCCATTCTTTGTCTCTTTAAAATACTGCTATTATTGTAATTGTGACATGTTTCCAAACAGTAGAGAGGGAAAAGTTTAGAGAGAAATTCAGCAGTGCAATGGTGCCTTTCCATAGACCAATTTGTGTGGCACAGAAAGCTACAATAGTGAATACCAGTGCCCGCCACCTATCTAGCACTGTACATTACACAGCTATAACAGCTTCAACTCTTCTAGAAAGGCTGTCCGCAAGGTTTAGAAGTGTGTCTACGGGAATGTTTGACCATTCTTCCAGAAGCACATTTGTGAAGGCAGGCACGGATGTGGACGAGAAGGCCTGGCTCACAGTCTCTGCTCTAATGCATCCCAAAGGTGTTCTATTGGGTTGAGGCCAGTCAAGTTCCTCCACCCCAAACTCACTCATCCAGGGCTTTATGGACCTTGCTTTGTGCACTGGTCCAAATCATTCGTTGGAGGGGGGATTATGGTGTGGGGTTATTTTTCAGGGCTTGGCCCCTTAGTTCCAGTGAAGGGAACTCTTAAAGTGCCAACATACCAAGACATTTTGGACAATTTAATGCTCCCAACTTTGTGGGAACAGTTTGGGGATTGCCCCTTCCTGTTCCAACATACCAGTGCACAAAGCAATGTCCATAAAGACATGGATGAGCGATTTTGGGGTGGAGAAACTTGACTGGCCGGCACAGAGTCCTGACCTCAACCCCGATAGAACACCTTTGGGATGAATTAGAGTGGAGACTGCAAGCCAGGCCTTCTCGCACGACATTAGTGCCTGACCTAAAAAATTTGCTTCTGGAAGAATGGTCAAACATTCCCATAGACACCTCCTAAACCTTGTGAACAGCCTTCCCAGAAGAGTTGATGCTGCTAGAGCTTCAAAGAGTGGGCCAACTCAATATTGAACCCTTCCGACCAAGATTGGGATGCCATTATAATTTATGTGCGTATAAAAAGGCAGGCATCCCAATACCTTTGGCAATATAGTGCACATACACAATTATTTTCAATCCCACTAGTTTATAGATGCATGATCCACCCACCACTAGAGGAAGAAAACTACCGAGAACGGATCATACCAAAAGGCACCCAGAAAAAATAAATACATAAAAAAAGAGGTCAAAAATATATTTAAAAAAAAAAAAAAAAAAAGGAAGGATGGGGGTACTTCAGTGGGTATTCAAAAGTTGGGCTTTAACTACCTGCTTACTGGGCACCTAAACTCTCCTCCTGCCCAGACCAATTTTCAGCTTTTAGCGCTGTCACTCTTTGAATGACAATTGCGCGGTCATACAACACTGTATCCAAATTAAATTTTTATCATTTTTTTTCCCCACAAATAGAGCTTTCTTTTGGTGGTATTTGATCACCTCTGAGTTTTTATTTTTTGTTAAAAAAATTAAAAAAGACCGAATTGAAAAAAGAAATTAAAAAAAAAAAAAATACAAAACCGTTCTATATTTTGTTAATACATTTTGCAAACAGGTAATTTTTCTCCTTCATTGATGTACGCTGATGAGGCTACACTGATGGGCACTGATAAGGCTGCACTGAAGGGCACTGATAAGGCCGCACTGAAGGGTGGCAGTGATGGGCACTGATAGGCACCACTGCTAGGTGGCACTGATTGGCACCACTGGTGGGCATTGATAGGTGGCACTGATGTAGGTGGGCACTGACTCGTGGCACTGGCAGGTGGTACTTGTGGGCACATATGAGGCGGCTTAGCTTCTCCCTGCTTGAGACGGATGTCCCTTCAACAGAGGCCGGTGATCGGCTTTTTTTTCTTCTCACGCTATCAGCGCGAGATGAAAAAAAAAATTACCAATCTTCTGTTTACATCACGTGATCAGCTGTCATTCTGATCTCATTGACTCAGGTAATCACAGCGCGTGCCCATCAGGAGGGCGTGGCCAGCTTGCAAAGGGGAGGACGTCTATTGATGCCCCTTGATTTGCACACACTAAAAAACATTAAAAAAAATTGTGCAGAGGTCATTTTTCTTCAATTTGATATTAAAGAATATATTTATCGGGGTCAACGAAACAAAATAAATAAATGATACACACACACACACACACATTAGTATCTCACAAAAGTGAGTACACCCCTCACATTTTTGTTATTTTTTTTTTTATAGCTTTTCATGTGACAACACTGAAGAAATGAAATGAAATTGGTGGTATGATACCAGCTAGCCACCAATACCTACTGGCTTACAAGCTGACTCCACCTCAAGCAAACTACCCTTCTATGGTCGAAACACTGTTTTTCAGCGTTCTGCCTTACCACTGAAGAAATAATTGGGTTGGTTTTCCTAAAATATATCTTCTAAAACTTGTCCAATGCCAAGAACATTCCCTCATAAAACATATTTAGAGCACTGTATATCTGTAAGCTTGTTAAAGCCCAGAGAAATTCAATTTTTGTTATACTGTACTCTTTTAGTAGTAGACACTTCCAACTACTCGTTCTTTTCACCTCACAATGTGGTATGGATAATTACCTTTTTTTCCCCCACCTCTCACACACTCTAGTGCCCCCTATGTGCCTATGGCGTCAGTGTGTTATAACTTGTCAACCATTTAGTGATATGCACTTGGACATAAAGTCAAGTGGCAACCCATGCCAAACATGTTTACAACCCAATCTGGATCCACACACATAGCTTAATAAACGTGGTTCCAAATAATTTTTTTAGATCAATATTGGATGTAAAAAACCCTTTGAAACTAACTGGAAACCACAGTGAATGCTATAAACAAATATAAAGCTAGATTTTGTAGCCCTATGAAGACAGCTGTATTTACATACTGCAAAAAGTTGCCAAAGACTTAACGCTCACTGTTGGGTGGGAACAAATAGTGGAACTTGTATGAATCGACAAAAACCCTTTTTACGTTTTTAAGCAAGCCACCAAAATGTGCATAATACTAAAACATGAGCAGACGAACAGTGTGATTTATAATGCAAAAATCATAAATAATTAACATAATGTTTTCAGCAAGAGCAGCGATCCCCTGGCATCACTACAAAGACAATTCCGCTGAAGTTCGCCCATTGTTCCTGCTGTCTGGTAGTCAAGGCTTCATATACTGAGCAGTCAGTGCACATTCTGTATATTCAAATATTGTGTTTGATAAAAAAAAAAGGTGAAACTTCAAAGTCTGAAGGTTGTGCATGATGTTTGGGGATCATTTATCTTCCCCACATACAGGAATTATGCAGATTACATAAAAATAAAAACACTATTTGCACGGCTGACTTTGAGTCCCATGCTTTGTGAGTAAATGGTCCAGAACAAGCACGCAGCATGTTGTGTCAATAGAGTCAGAGTTCATTCACAACTACTGATCTATATACTTAGGGCACTTTCACACTGGGGCGGGCGGCAGCGGTAAAGCGCCGCAATTTTTAGCGTCGCTTTTCAGGCGCTAGCAGGGCACTTTTAACCCCCACTAATGGCCGAAAAAGGGTTACGCGCCCGCAGAGCGCCGATTCGCCGGCGCTGCCCATTGATTTCAATGGGCAGGGGCGCTTTAGGAGCGGTGTATACATCACTCCTACAGCGCCTCAAAGATGCAGCTTGCAGAACTTTTGAGCGTCCTGCCAGCGCACCGCTCCAGTGTGAAAGCCCTCAGGTCACAAGCTTCCGGGTCCTGTGTTAGGCGGCTGTCCTGTTGCTCACAGGAGGTTACTCATTTTGCACGGGTGCCATTCAAAGAACACTTTGCATTCTTTCAAATGCAAACAATTTTCTGATTGGAATAGGTGGAGATAGTGACATCACTGCCCAAGCCTTTTCACACTCTCCAATAAAATGTACTGCATGCAAAGTGAATAAAAATGCAAAATGTTCACTGAATGGCGCCCATGCCATGCCAGACACCCTAGAGCATAAAATGGCAGTCGTTGCAATACTTTGTCACACCGTATTTGCTCAGTGGTCTTACAAATGCAATTTTTTGGGAAAAAATACACTTTTTAGAATTAAAAAATAAGACAATAGTAAAACTAGCCCCATTTTTTTTATATTATGAAAGATAATATTACGCCGAGTAAACTGATACCCAACATGCACGCTTCAAAATTGCGCCTACTTGTGGAATGGTGACAAATTTTGACCCTTAAAAATCTCCATAGGTGACATTTAAAAATTTCTACAGGTTACCAGTTTTGAGATACAGAGGGGGTCTAGTGCTAAAATGATTGCTCTCGCTCCAATGATCGCAGTGATACCTCACATGTATTTGAACACCGTTTTCATATGCGAGCGCAACTTGCGTCTGCTTCTGTGCACGATATCGGCAGTACGGGACGCTTTAAACATTTTTTTTTCTTATTTATTTAATTTATTTATTTTTTTACACTGTCCTTTTAAAAAAATAATTTTGGGTCACTTTTATTCCTATTACAAGGAATATAAACATCCCTTGTAATAGATAAAAAGCATTACAGGACCTCTTAAATGTGAGATCTGGGGTCAAAAAGACCTCGGATCTCACAATTTACACTTGCAAAATTTCCCTTTAAGACCATTGGGCGGAAGTGATGTTTTGACGTCGCTTCCGTAATCCAATGGTATGGAGCCGAGCGAGGGGCGATCGTTCCCTCACTCGCAATTCAGCCTCACAGGGTAAAGGACGCCATCGTCTCTGCCGCTACCGGTAGGCGGCGGAGACGACCTGAGCGCGGCAGGAGGGGGGGGGGGGGTCTCTCCCGTCCTCGTTAAAGTTGATCTTGCGGCAAATCCGTCGCAAAGACCACTGTTATCTGAAAGAGGACTGTCCGCTGTTGAAGATGATACCAAGGTTATGGCAGCTATCTGCTGCCATAATGGTATTCCACTTCAAACAGCCACCGCATGACGGCAGGCGGTCCGCAAGTGGTTAATGTACACGGGACGTTTTACAACCTCTCCTGAACGGTTTAACTTGACAGATAGTAACTGACATTTAAAAACTTTTTTTTCCTCAAGCGTCTGATTCTAATTCAGCTGGATATGTCAGTTTCTGAGGTGTCCTCATAAGATAATGTGCTGTATTCTGTGAGAGAATGGCCTTCTGAAAATCCCTGAAGCCTTCAATGATGTCATGCTACTCATTTGAGAAGGAAGGCCAATAAAACCATGAGGAGCTGGCAAGGGAAGCAAGAATTTATGCAAGAAAAGCAACGTTCCCTTCACAAAGTAGCATTCCTTTCAACAACTTGAATAGTTGGTGATCTAATAACTGTGATATAAAAGGCTTAGCAATACAGGGTGATAAAGTATTTGTAGAGTACTCAGGGTTTCCAGGACATTTCTCAGTAATGATTTCATACTATCACAGCATGACAACAGTCCTCTCTAGTTTATAGGAAATCTGCAAGCAAACAACATTTAGTATCACATATCTATACGGAAAAGAGGTTTACCCATGGATTCGTTTTTCATTTCTCATTACAGAATTTGGATGAAAAAAAAAAAAAAAAAAAAAGTTTAATTTTTTTAGGCTTGAAAAAGGAAAAAAAAAATTATTTCACTAACATTATCTAGGAGCGGTACCACCGACAAGCAAACACATCCTTTTATCTCAAAAAGGCACAGACTTAGGCCCCTTTCACACTGGGGCGGTGGGGGCGTCGGCGGTAAAACGGCGCTATTTTTAGCGCTGCTTTACCGTTTTTGCGGCGGTATTCGGCCGATAGCGGTGCGGTTTTAACCCCTGCTGGCGGCTGAAAAAGGGTTAAAACCACTCGCATATCGCAGCTACAGCCGCGGTATTGCCGCAGTATAGCCATGCTGCCCCATTGATTTCAATGAATACACCGCTCCAAAGATGCTGTTTGCAGGATTTTTTTTTTCTCTCCTGCCTGCCCTCGGGCTTTCACACTGGGGAAACAGTAGCGGCAGTTTTAAGTCAGTTTGCAGGCGCTATTTTTAGCACAATAACGTCTGCAAACCGCCCCGGTGTGAAAGGGGCCTTACTTGCTGGGCACTGGGCTGGGCATACTGTATAAAGCTGACATTTTTTACATTCTATTAAATAACACTATTTGGTGAATATTATCCTAACTGTAGCTCTCCTGCTACTTTAAGTTCCACTTTAATATTTGAAGTTCAGCCTAAAAACTATCTCTAAGCCCTTGTTCACATTGAATGCAGCTTTGAAATAGTGCCACCTAATTTGAAATCTCACAATTTCAAAGCCGCATGTCAGTGTGACTTTGAAGACATCTGTGCAGAAAAGTTGCACCCAAAATTGGCAAAAGTAGTGCAGGAACTACCTTTTCAAATTGATGCGGCACCGCAAACGTAGGAGTCGCACAAATTCGAACATGGCTGACAACAGGGTGCGACATGTGATTTGACCTGTCAAATCGCTCCAATGTGAACGAGGGCCATATCTATTCGCAACCACATTCCAACTATTTAACCCTGTAAAGCAATAATCGCTATACATACCTTTTCTGAAGCCGGTCCCAGGGCCGTCTTTAAGGCAGGGCAAAAGGGGCAGCTGCCCTGGGCCCTGTCATTGTTGTGGGGCCCAAAGCAGCTGCCTCATACTTGCCAACTATCCCAGTTTAAATTCCCTTGTCCCTTGAAGTTTTAGTCCCTTGCTGTGTCCTGATATCTCAGTGAGAAGTGCTGCTACTAATGCTGCCCAGCTCTGCCCTATTGTCGTGTACAGATGACTCACCTGCAGACCCTGTGTTTACAGGTAAATAACCAGCATTCATATGTAAATAGCAGCAGTATATATATATATATATATATATATATATATATATATATATATATATATATATATATATATATATATATATATATATATATATATATATATATATATATATATTGCTATATACACATATGAATATACATAGCTGCATCTAGCGGCATAGATATGTAAATAAAGGGGGCATTCATATTCATATCTTGCCCCCAGCAGTGAGGAGATGATGTGCTGTAACCTCTAGCAACCAATCAGTGAGCAGTATTACTGTACAGTAATCTCTACAAGCAGAAATCATGTGCTGTAACATCTAGCAACTAATCAGTGAGCCATAATGTGTGCTGTAACCTCTAGCAACCAGTCAGTAAGCAGCAATGATACACTGTAACCTCTGGCAACCAATCGCAATCCCTGCCTGATCGGTTACAGTAAACTGTTTTTAAATCTAACTGCTATTTATTGTATGTCTCAGAGCAGGTGGAGAGAGAAATTGTATGAGGGGGGCCCAAGAAAACGTTTGCCCAGGGTCCAAACAATATTAAAGATGGCCCTGGCCGTTCCGGTCCAGTCTCCAGTAGAGCTGCACGATTAATCGTCAAGAATCGTTATCGCAATTTTTTCCCCGTTGAGATCTTAACAAAAGCATTTCCCGTTTCTTTCTATGCAGAGAATTCTCTCTGCTCTGCTGAAGCCACAGCCATCAAAAGAAAGGAAGAAAAAAAAAAAAAACGGGCATACCAAGAATCACAACATTCGAAACATTGTAACAATTTGTCAAAAAAACAGACTTCTGTGTGTAAATGAGGAAAGTTTAACCACTTAAAAACACTAAACCTTTTTCTGACATTTGTTGGTTTCAAGTTAAAATATTTTTTTTTTTGCTAGAAAATTACTTAGAACCCCCAAACATATTTTTTTTTTTTTTAGTAGAGAGACCCTAGAGAATAAAATAGTGGTTGTTGCAATATTTTATGTCATACTGTATTTGCGCAGCAGTCTTTCAAATGCAATTTTTTGGGGAAAAAATTATTTTAAGGAATTACAAAAAATAAATAAATAACCAGTAAAGTTAGCCCAATTTTTTTGTATAATGTGAAAGATTTTACGTCGTAAGAATCGTGATCTTTATTCCAAGCAAAAAAATTGTGATTCTCATTTTGGCCAGAATCGTGTAGCTCTAGTCTCCAGTGGCGAAAGCTCTGTGCAGGAGAAAGCCGACAACGTTTCAGAAATGCCAGGGAAGTAATATCACCCATAGACTTACTATGGGGCTTCCTTTGTCGCTGCATCTTCTGCACCCACCTCCACAGAGAAGCCGTCGCTGACAGATTATGCTGGGACCAGACTAGAGCGGCTTCAGGTTTGTATGGCGATTTCTTCTTTACAGGGCTAGATAGATTAGTCTTAGACTGTTGCTCCGAGTAGATTTAAAGTTAGTTTGTTTTAAGCTGAATTTCTACTCTAACTGTATTTGAACATCACAAACTAAAAACGCTATTTATTTTACTTTTACTATTCAAAGCAAACTCACCAATCCATGTCCCTGTGCTTTTTTTTTTATTGACGGATCACTTTCACCCCCTAAATTTCTGTCTGTGACCATCTGGAGTAAGGGCAGATGATTCATGTAGCATTTACTTCTGGAAATCCATCTGCCCTTAGTTCAGGCATGCAGGCAGAAGAGTGTGCTGAAAAAGCCCCTCTTCCCCACCAACTTTAAAAAATAAATAAAAATAAAAATAAAAATAAAAATAAAAATAAAAATAAATGGGAAAAAAAACAAACTTGCAATCCATTTACTAATGCTAGCAGCACAGGCATTAACAATAGCTAATGTTGACAGAGAGTTTAGTTTTGCTTTAACGCTATAATAAACTCCAGTAAGAGAAATTAAATAAAACTACCAACAGAAAAAAATATATATACATTTTAGGGACATGACAATCTGGCGTAGCCTGCAAAATAACAAAAGGCAACTGAGCACAAATCTACACACATATGAATAATGCACAGGATGTAGACCGCGGCTCCCATGGGCTCATAACGATTGCCAGTGTGAAATGGCCTTGAGAGCAAGTATCACTAGATATGTTATGTGAATGCATAATGTCACCGTTCAATGACACAGTAAGGCAGCCAATGAGACTAAAATAGGACACCTAGTGCCTAACATCTTAGAGCCTATTCTAAACTGCAGGACAAAATTCCAGTTTTTGGCTCAGCTACAGCCAAAAATGTTTTTACCCTGAACAGACTGAAATGGGTAAGACATTTGGTAAGGTATCTTGCCAGCTGTGTCCCTTTTTCTTGCAGCAATAAAATCTTGACAAAGGGTTCTTAATCTTTCCTGCTCTATAAAATACCTTGACCAGTCTTTCTCCAATCTTTTACCCTGGATGAACGCTTGAAATAAAATCTGAGGTCTCTGGGAATCCCTACTAAAAATATCATATCTACATTTAACAATAAAAGAGTATGATCAGTTAGCTGTTGAACATTTTAAAGGCCAACTCTGGGAAAAGTAAAAAAAGTTCTCCCTTGAGGGGGAGCTCTGCCCGCACTGCAATGGTTAAAGCCTTGTTTACTCTGCAGCTGATAAAGTACTTTTATCTATCTGATCCGCCAATCCCTGTAAACAGTGCTCCCCTATACCTAAAAGTGGCCTGCCCCTTACGGTTGGCGGAAAAGGGCCCCCCTTTTACGGTGGGCGGGAAAAGGCCCCGTCACGTTTGCCGACTGTGCAGAAAGGCCCCGTCACGTTTGCCGACTGTGCAGAAAGGCCCCGCCACGTTTGCCGACTGTGCAGAAAGGCCCCGCCACGTTTGCCGACTGTGCAGAAAGGCCCCGCCACGTTTGCCGACTGTGCAGAAAGGCCCCGCCACGTTTGCCGACTGTGCAGAAAGGCCCCGCCACGTTTGCCGACTGTGCAGAAAGGCCCCGCCACGTTTGCCGACTGTGCAGAAAGGCCCCGCCACGTTTGCCGACTGTGCAGAAAGGCCCCGCCACGTTTGCCGACTGTGCAGAAAGGCCCCGCCACGTTTGCCGACTGTGCAGAAAGGCCCCGCCACGTTTGCCGACTGTGCAGAAAGGCCCCGCCACGTTTGCCGACTGTGCAGAAAGGCCCCGCCACGTTTGCCGACTGTGCAGAAAGGCCCCGCCACGTTTGCCGACTGTGCAGAAAGGCCCCGCCACGTTTGCCGACTGTGCAGAAAGGCCCCGCCACGTTTGCCGCCTGTGCAGAAAGGCCCCGCCACGTTTGCCGACTGTGCAGAAAGGCCCCGCCACGTTTGCCGACTGTGCAGAAAGGCCCCGCCACGTTTGCCGCCTGTGCAGAAAGGCCCCCTTCATTGGTAGTCATTGTGAGTGGGAGAGCAATATGTCATTGCTAACTTCTCAAGGGACCCCTAAGCAAGCTCTGGAGGAACTCTAGGGTGAGCCGAAAAAATGAAGGACAAGTTTGGAAACTTTCTGCCAAATGAACGATAAATTGAAAGGTTAATGTGTTTTCCGTCCAAACTGTTTGCACTAGGTATATGTAAAAAAATGAACAAAAAATGGATTCATTTATGTCCACTGAACGATTTATCAGTCATTACATGATAGCACTATCGTTTGCGCTCACGGCCAGACGTTCGTTTTTCGAAAATGGGTTTGGCCAGCATTACACTGCAACTGCACTTTAAAAAACGAACTTCTGTCTTTAAAATCCTAAACTGTGTATCCCTGCCACGTAAAACCAACCAATCAGGTGAAAGGGACACAGAAAAAGGAATAAAATGGTGCACAGTAAATCTCTAGGCCTAGAAACTTTTATTGGTCTTTGTCATGTATACTCCGATAGGAGTTGCACACTGCAAAATGGACATGTATTTTGTAAAGTGCTGAACAAAATAATAATAATAATAATAATAATAATAATAATAATAATAATAATAATAATAATAAATGTGTTGCAGGGGCATTCAAACATCAGGCACAAAAAAAATCTACCGTGTTGTGTGGCAAGCTAGGGCTTTGCTACAATGTAAGCACTTGCTGGCAGTAATCTCATTTGCAGCACAGTCAAATCAAAGTCCTGCTAATGAGATGATGGTCAACAAGTAGGGAAAACTCACAGTAGCAAAGAGGTTTTAATTGCCTGTGTAGCACTCAGCCTAAACCTGATCAAAATGGTCAACAGTGAAGGCTAATCTAATGTTCAATGTCCATTGATAAGTGTATGTCAATATGACTCACTGGAGAGAAAGGTTCGTTTTACAGGTTGGAAACTTTTTTTCTAAATCGAAACAATGACATCACCAGAAATAGAAAAAAAGGCGGAGTAATGGATGGTCACATGAAAGTCAATATAAAAGCTATTATAATATAAGGTGACATACTTGGGCATTGCTCCAACAATCCCGCCCATGATATTGACATAATGCGCACAAGTCAGATATTTGTCATGTACACATTACTTCGAAATGCTGTCTCAAAACTGACTGTGTCCTTTGTGACTGTGCAGAAGGAATGCAGAAATAAATATGCAATATATCAAAGAATTGTACCTCCTACTAGCACTTAAATGGAACACCAGGCAACTCCAGGTGCCTGCAGGCTTCATTTCAGAGCTCTCCCCAGCAGTATTGTACCCAGGGCATTTGGCACCCGGGGCAGATCCTATATCTGGCAAATCCCCCCCAAGAAAAAAAAAATTAAAAATCGCAGTGCGCAATGCTTGTCGCTCAGAAAGCAGTAGGAGCTTCTTTAGGGTGACAGCGTCGTGTATTGTGATTTGCCGCGACTGCATCGCGATTTATTGTGTCGTGGCAAAACCACACCGCGATTGGGGTGCCATTAAGAAGGTTAGGGTATTATAGTGGCAGGTCTAAGTAGTATAAGGTGTTATGGTGGCAGGTCTGAGTAATATAGGGTATTAAGGTGGCAGGTCTGGGTAGTACAGTAGTAGCACTCTCGCCTAGCAGTAAAAAGGGTCTCTGATTCGAATCCCAACCACGACACTACCTGCTTGGAGTTTGCATGTTCTCCCTGTGCCTGCGTGGGTTTCCTCCGGGTACTCCAGTTTCCTCCCACACTCCAAAGACATGCTGGTAGGTTAATTGCCTTCTGTCTAAATTGGGCCTAGTATATGAATGTGAGTTAGGGACCTTAGATTGTAAGCTCCTTGAGGGTAGGGACCGATGTGAATGTACAATGTATATGTAAAGCGCCGCGTAAATTGACGGCGCTATACAAGTACCTTAAATAATAATAATAATTATAGTGGCAGGTCTGAGTAGTATAGGATATTATAGTGGCAGGTCTGGGTAGTATAGGGCAGTGTTTTTCAACTCCAGTCCTTAAGGCGCCCCAACAGGTCATGTTTTCAGGATTTCCCTCAGATGAAATGGCTGTGGTAATTACTAAGGCAGTGAAACTGATCAAATCACCTGTGCAAAATAATGGAGAGCCTGAAAACATGACCTGTTGGGGCCCCTTGGGGACTGGAGTTGCGAAACACTGGTATAGGGTATTATAAGGTATTACGGTGGCAGATCTGGGTAGTATAGGGTATTATAGTGGCAGATCTGGGTAGTATAGGGTATTATAGTGGCAGATCTGGGTAGTATAGGGTATTATAGTGGCAGGTCTGGGTAGTATAAGGTGTAATGGTGGCAGGTCTGGGTAGTATAGGTTATTATAGTGGCAGGTCCGGGTAGTATAAGGTGTAATGGTGGCAGGTCTGGGTAGTATAGGGTATTATAGTTGCAGGTCTGGGTAGTATAGGGTATTATAGTGGCAGGCTAGGGCTGTATGTAGTGACAAGTGTTCTCAGTCACTTACAGCATTGCCTGGAGATGCAGACACTTGCGGCTCCTGTGTTCTCTCCTCTTTCTCCACCTTCAGCTGCATGATCAGCCAGTGAATGAGTCTTTGGGAGCAGTGGAGGAGGCAGCCACACCCCCGGCTCCGTGGAAGATATTGAAGATCCCCAAGGGAAGCCTGACCTGACTGGATAGCTGGGGAGACAGGCAGCCGCCCTTTCCCGCACCGCTGGGCCCCCTGCTGACCCCATGGACTTCTAATGTTTACAAATCTGGGTAAGTGCAGGGGCGCCCGCTCATAAAGACAGTCCTGCTGCAATCTCCTCTCTGGATGATTCCACACTGCACACCCCCAGGCTGACACCCCCCCCCCCCCCCCCCCATGTGTGGCCACCGAGTCATTACCTTGTGCTGCTGCTGGGAAGAAGCTGGAGGTGGTGCTGGGAAGCAGAAAGTGCAGGGTCTGGAGGAGGACCAAGGGAGGGCTGGAGTCTGCTGAATTCTGAGACCAGGGGAGGTGGGGACAAGGGGTTGCTGCGGCTGCAAAAAGAGGCACAGGAACTGTAGGAGGATTCTGTCCTCTCTGCTGCTAACTGCTAAGACAAGCTGGGGGGGGGGGGAGAGGAGGCCTGTGCTGCAGCTGCAGGAGAGGCACGAGGGCTACATGAAAATTACCTGGAGGGTCAGATTCGGCCTGCTGGCCTTGTGTTTGAAACGTGTCAAGGATGTCAAACTCAACTTCATTGTGGGCAGCATTAGCATTGTGGTTGCTCTCAAAGGGCTGGTTGTATCTGTAAAGCCTCGTACACATGGTACGATTGTTGGCCAACCGAGCGTCTGATTTTTGTCAAAAGGGTGCGTGCCAGGATCTTGTCTTGCATACTAACAGTACACAATTGTCGTGCAACAAACACAAACGTAGTGACGTACTACGAGGAATTTCAGCTCTTGAGCGCCACCCTTTGGGCCCCTTCTGCTAATTTCGTGTTTGGTGAGCACTGATTCCGAGCATGTGTGTTTGTACTTTCGACTTGTGTGACGGATTTGTGTACTGCCCATACGAAAATCTGACGTCAAACCATTGCCCGCCGACAATTTACTAGCCTGCCATCCAACATTTGTTGGCTGAAAGCTGGACAACAACTGTCAAAAGAGCGTACTAAGGGTAAGATTTTAGGACAACAATCTTAACAGACAACCCCCGCCAACAATCGTACCGTGTGTACGAGACTTTAGACTAAATACATTTATCCAGGGCTTTTTCTTTCCTCATGGAATAGGTGCAGGAACTCACCCCTCCCCCTCACCAAAACAGTGGGAGGGAGGATCTTAAAGGGGCAATAAATACCAGGAGTGCATTTTGTATGTAGTTCAGGGACGCGCCATGCACAAAGTGCAGGGTTCAGGGACGCGCCATGCACAAAGTGCAGGGTTCAGGGACGCGCCATGCACAAAGTGCAGGGTTTAGGGATATGATATGAACAAAGTGCGGGGTGCAAAGTTCAGGGGGTGCGTCATGTACAGAGTGCACAGCTTAGGGGTGTGCTGTGTACAGGGTTCAGCTCCTTTTCACAGGCTGTCCACATCTCTCCTTGTCCCAGCCGTGAAGGCAAGGCAGTCAAGGATCTGTGAAAGCCACCGAGAGGAAACCTGACCTTGTACATAGAGAAGGCTTCTAGGTTTACAAGTAAACAGTGTAGTGGAGGGCAAGAGCCAGCGGTAAAGAAATTTACTTCAACCACGTTTCGGCTGAAGAAAAGCCCTGGGGGTGCAAGGGCCAGATGAAATGGCCTAGCGATCCATATTCAGCCCGCGGGCCTTGTGTTTGACTCGTGCGTGAAGAAGACGGTTGTTCCAGTGAACTGCCTTACCTTCTATTTACTTCTCTTCATTTTTACAATACAGTCCTCAGTGCAATATGTCTGAAAGAGCAGCTTTATTTGCTTTCCACATTAAAATTCTCTTAAATTAACAAAAATATAATTTTTTCCCCCTGAAATGTATTAGCTTACCCATGATGTCTAAACTCCCACATAACGCCAAATGAAAACACAAGTGAACATTATGATAACGAAGACATCCTTCAACGAGGCAGCACAGAGGACAGCCTTGTCTCCAGAAGAATTACACTGCTGTACTGAATTTCTTGTTAAAGAGTTGGCCGAAAATCTCGAGCAGCTAGTGTTCCTGGATTGCCAGCAAGAAGCCAGGACAAGACATGTAAACATCTACGCTGAAGCCTGGCAGCAGGCTGACAGCTCCAGATAAAAAGATACCTTGTTAAAAAGTCTATCGGCAGGAGCTGGAAATCTGTTCACCACAAGGCCTCTGTAAAAAAAACAGGCAGGGAAGCAAGGAGAAACCACAGAAGACATGGCAGACTCCTACGAAAAATGACTCTCTGTGCTCGGAGGAAAAAACACGAACAATATAGATTTGCAATGGGACTGGTGGTTCATTTTATATAAAATTACAGCTTCAGATGCCAGTCTATGGTAATAGCAAGGTGTCTCCGATACTCTTCGGAGCAGAATACTGCTACAGGTCTACTGAAAACAGACGCTCTGTGGACCTAACTTCTAATATCACAATGGTGTGGAAGGGGAACCTCAGTCATAAAAGGAATATATCACATACAAAGAACATAGAAGTGGATCTATACTCAAATGTCATTATAAAGCTTTGTTTATAGACATGCTAGGATGGATGCATGTATAATAATGGGCCGAAGCATTTCCTGGAGAAATTGTTGCTCCCAGGTTCTCTCCAGAGCGGATATCATGACAAAAAGACCAACTCTTTAATTTCAGAACCTCTGCTAAAAAGGGAGGATAATCCAATCTGATTTTTGATAATCCCCTTCTACAGAGATTACATGACCAAAACGCTGGAGTTTTGGTAATGCCACCAGCACTGATGGAAACCCAAGAAGAACATTCTCCAGGCAACGTAAGCATTTCCCCCTGTCAATTTTTACTCTTTACTATTCATTTCAGCAAGCCTGTCAATATAGCTTTATGTCAGTACTTTTTAAAGGGGATGTCCACCCAAATCAATATTTCAGTTTATGGCAGATATTGGAGCTGAAAGTTTTCTTTCATGGTCTCCTCATGGTAAGTTCCCTGTGCTTCACTAGTCTCTGCAAAAGCTATTACAATTATGGGACGAGGGTTAAAGTGATTGTAAAGTCTATTTTCAATAAAAATAACAAACATGCACACAGAAGGCTTTTTATCTTAATGCATAGATTGCATTAAGATAAAAAAAAAAGACCTTCTGACTTTACAACTCCTTTAAGTTACTGAAAAATAGCGAATTTGCCGTGAGCAGTGGAAAAATTAGTCTTAGAAATAATTTTACTGAAATGGGTAGTTGATGCTTGGAATAAACTTCCAGCAGAGGTAGTGAGCCAGTCAACAGTAAATGGCTTCAAAACATGCTCGGCACAAACATAAATCTATACTCAAACAAAAAAGTTAAAGTGATTGTAAAGTCTCCTTTTTTAGGTAAAAATAACAAACGTGTTATACTTACCTGCTCTGTGAAGTCGATTTGCACAGAGCAGCCCAGATCCTTCACTTCTCTGGCTCTCCTGGCCTCTCCGTCCTGTTGAGTGCCCCCACAGCAAGCAGCTTGCTATGGGGGCATCCAAGCCGAATCACAGCTCCCTGTGTCTATTCAGACACGGAACTGTGGCCCACCCCCCCCTCTCCTCATTGGCTCACTGAATTTGATTGACAGCAGCCTGCGCCAATGGTGCCGCGCTGCCATCTCAGCCAATGAGGAGGGAGAGTCTCGGCCAGCCAAGTGTCTCCTGCAACATCGCTGGATTGAGATGGGGCTCAGGTAAGTATTAGGGGGGCGGCTCCACACAGAAGGCTTTTTATCTTGATGCATAGGATGCATTAAGATAAAAAAACCTTCTGACTTTTCAAACACTTTAGGGAAAAAAACAAAACAAGTATAAAAAAAAAAAAAGAGAAAAACAAAATAATACATATAAAAAAATAAAATAAGGGAAGACTCAATGGACAACTCAATCTTTTTACTGTCATCACTTTTCTATGTTTCTATGAAATAACCAGAGATTGGTATAAGCCAGATGGTGACTCAGACCACCAGACTTCACTTCAAAATAAAATATAACTTTTATAACTGACAGTTGGCTTATGAGGCTGAGAGCCGGGGTCAGTTGAACCCACCCCCTCTACAGTGAACACTGTAAAAGCAGAGTGGAGAGCAGAGACTGACAGTTACTGCTCTCTGCTCCAAGCTGACCGAGAACTGAGGGATCATGTGATTTTTGGTTGAGTCAAAGTGGGACAGCTGCAACATCACACCAACACTGCACAGTGGTGAGTTTAGGTTTGTTTTTTGCAAAAAAGACAGCATATCTATTCTGCAATAATGAACCTGCTTGCAATATTCCTTGTGTGCGCATTAGTTCCACTTTAAAATTAGAGGAGAAAACAATGAGGAGTGATAGACGCCAATGCCAACCCACCATCTTTCAAAGCCTGCAGTTCCTGCAGTCTCATGATGCAGGTGCTAACACTACCGGAAAAAGTTTCTCATCCTTTCCACACTCCAGTGCTACCTTTCACAACCTACATGGACACTTGTCACTGCCCAGTTCTGGGAGGAATGGTGGCCAGCAAAATTAAAATGACCATAGGCTGTCTTGGACCCCCCGCCCCACGGATGCATCGTAACACTAGCTTGGTCTTACAGTACTGCTGCACTGAAGCTCAGTTCACACTGCTGTGACTTGGGATCCGACTTGTGAGACTCCAAGTCGGGTGACATGTGAAATCCCATGTTAGTCAATGATGTCTCTCTTAATTAGCACTACTGAAGTCGTTCCAACTTTGGAAAAGGTTCCTGTACTACTTCAAGGCAACTTCTATCCGACTTGTGCCCATAGACTTTAATGGAAGTTGCCTCCAAGAGAGAACATCTATATTGATGTGATTTGGATGTGACAATACAGGCAGATTACCCAGGCATTCCCTAAAATTTGCTGCAGTCGCATTAAGTAGTTAACTCATGTTGCCAGGGAGTTGCCTGGCAAAGTCACATGACTTTCAGGTTGCAGCAGTGTGAACCGAGCCTAAATGGCTTGAAAATCTAATTGTATGAAAGCAACTCAGTGTTACACTAAGTACAACCCACTGAAGATGCCGTCAGATCAGCCATAAGACAGCAACAATTAAAAGGTATTTATTTAGGGAATTTCTTTAAAAAAAAAAAGATGCAGCAATGCTCGTTAATGCTAAAGCACTTCTAAAGTAAAGTCAATCACTTGTGTTTTTATGGGAATAATTTTAAATTTTAATCATATTAACATGTTGAACAGGGAAGACTTATATACTATACATATGTAACATACACACACACAAACGGATACTGCACGAGCAAACACAGTAGATCTCAGCTTAGGCCATGATCTCAGATAAGGGGAACCTGACTCACAATGAAGCTCTGTGTTCCATCAGGATGCCAGGCAGACGCACAACATTCCACTCCTAGAGCTCCTCGTGCAGGCTATAGCAGTTTGCTCGGGTGAAACTAGTCAATCCCCAAGTAAATGGATTGAGCCAACATTGGCAGGATGTACTCTACATTCACTTAATACCGGCTTGTCCAAACAAGCAACAATCTGGCGTTCTTGACATACCAAGTATGCATACTTAGATTGTGATTTGTAGTTCTGAAATACGTTTTTAAAATGAGTAATCAAAACCAGACGAAGAGTCCTATGGCAAAACATAATGCTACATTTCACCCACTTGGCTTTAAATTTTTTTTTTTGCTCATTCATAATATCATCTCATTCCAAAAAGATTTCAGTGCAACAACTGCAGGTACACAACACGCACTAATACAAAATTTTTATGCATGCTCAAAATGTATTGTAATACCAACTGCCATAATTTAGATATAACTCCTAGAAAAGACACTAATGCCGTGTACACACGATCGGACATTTCGACAACAAAATCCATGGATTTTTTCCGACGGATGTTGGCTCAAACTTGTCTTCCATACACACGGTCACACAAAGTTGTCGGAAAATCCAATCGTTCTGAATGCGGAGACATAAAACATGTATGTCGGGAGTATAAACGGGGCAGTAGCCAATAGCTTTCATCTCTTAATTTATTCGGAGCATGCGTGGCACTTTGTGCGTCGGATTTGTGTACACGCGATCGGAATTTCCGACAACGGATTTTGTTGTCGGAAAATGTTATAGTAAGCTCTCAAACATTGTGTGTCAGAAATTCCTATGGAAAATGTGTGATGGAGCCCACACACGGTCGGAATTTCCCACAACAAGGTCCTATCACACATTTTCCGTCGGAAAATCCGACCGTGTGTATAGGGCATTAAAGTGTTTGTAAAGTCAGAAGGTTTTTTTTTTTATCCTGATGTATTCTCTGCATTAAGATAAAAAACCTTCTGTGTGCAGCAGCCCCCCTAATACTTACCTGAGCCCCATCCCGCTCAGCTCCCACTGCTCTCAAAGTCATTTAGCCAATCAGAAAAGAGGGGGCATGGTCTGAATGGACACACAGAGCTACGGCTCGGCTCTTGTGCCCCCATAGCAAGCTGCTTGCTGTGGGGGCACTCGACAGGGGGGAGAGGCCAGGAGCGCCAAAGTGGGACCTGAGAAGAGGAGGATATGGGCTGCTCTGGGCAGCCTTTCCTTCAGAGCGCATGCGCCAGCGATGCCACTCTCTGCATGTACACTAAATATCTCCTAAATGGTGCACGCTTAGGAGATATTTACACTACCTATAGTTAAGCCTTATTATAGGATTACCTATAGGTAAAAGTTAAATGTTGGAAGTTTACTTTCACTTTACTGGCCAGTAAGGCACACATTCAAGTATGAATAGGAAGGATGTGAAAAGTGTAGCCGAATTTTGCAATTAACCAGTTGCCGACCGAGCCATAGCCGAATGATGGCTACAGCACGGTCGGATGACTCTAGGAGGGTGTACTATGACGTCCTCTTAGAATCGCACTCCCACACAACCCCTGGGGCGCGCACCCGGGAACGTCCATGACCGTCAGGTCTCCCAGACCTGGCGTGTCACGGATCGGGGTAAAGGGCAAATGACAGCAGCCCTTTACCAAGTGATCACCCTGTCCAATGGACAGAGTGATCACTTGTAAAACCGGCGCCATTTCTGGTTCGGCTTCTCCCCTCTCCTCGCAGGCATCGGTAGTACGGTACAACGTGTGAGGAGAGGAGTGAGCGGGTGCAGCAGCGCTGTGGGCTGGATCTGAAGTGCTCACAGCACTGATCTGTGCCTCATCCATCCACCGTCCTTGGCTCATCCATCCCTGCCTCACCCATCCTCATTCATGCTCCAACCCCGGCTCATCCATCTTCATTCATGCTCCATTCCTGGCTCATTTATCCACATTCATGCTCCCCTCACAAAAGTGTAATAGTCAAATTAGATTTGAAATGTATGTCCCTAGAACACCCAATGGTGCTCCCTGCATGTTGGGCCTCTGTATGTGGCCAGGCTGTGTAAAAGTCTTACATGTGGTATCGCCATACTCAGGAGTAGCAGAATATGTTTTGAAGGGGGGAGGGGGATTTTTGCCATGCACATGCTATGTGTTAGAAATCCCTTATAAAAAAAAAAAAAAAATGCGTTTTCAATTTTCTTTCCACATTTTCCAAAAACTTGTGGAAAAAAAATGACATGTTCAAAGACTCATAATGCCTCGTATAATATACTTTGGGGTGTTTACTTTCCAAAATGGGGTAATTTGTGGGGCATTTCCATTGTCCTGGTACTCCAGGACCTTGAAAAGTGTGATAAGTAGTCAAGAAATTATGTGTAACTTATTCTCCTAGCACACCTGATGGTGCTCCCTGCACGTTGAGCCTCTGTATGTTGACAGGATGTGTAAAAGTTCCACACATGTGGTATCACTATACTCGGGAGTAGTAGAATGTATTTTGGGGTATAGTTGCAAGAATGCATATGCGTGAGAAAAATAACCTGTTAATATGACAATTTTGTGGGGAAAAAAAAAAAATAATAATAATAATCTTCATTTTGCAAAGAATTTTGGGGAAAAATTACAACTTAAAAAAAACTTGCCACGCCTCTTACTAAATACACTGGAATGTCTACTTTCCAAAAAGGGGTCATTTGGGGGGGTTATTTGTACTTTCCTGGCTTGTTAGTGTCTCAAGAAATGAGATAGGCCTTCAGTACATCAGGTGTGATCAGATGTGATCAATTCAATGATTGGCACCATAGCTTGTAGACTCTAACTTTCACAAAGACCAACTAATGAGCACTTATTTGGGTTACTTTACCAAAGGTATGTAGCAGTATAAATGTTGCCCAAAATTTATGAAGAAAAATTACTAATTGTCAAAATTTTATAACAGAAAAGAAAAATGCTTTTTATTTCCAAAATTTTCGGTCTTTTTTTCATTTATAGAGCAAAAAATAAAAAACCCAGTAGTGATCAAATAGAAAGCTCCATTTGTGTGAAAAAAAGGCCAAAAATTTCATATGGGTACAGTGTTGCATGACTGAGTCTTACAAAATATAAGAGCACCGAAAGCTGAAAATTGGTCTGGTGTGGAAGGGGGTTTAAGTGCCCAGTGGGTAAGTGGTAAAGTTGTTGTAAACCCTCACATATACCCAGTGAAAGGACTAGCCTCCGGTGAAAAAAATCCTCCTACATAAATTGTACCCGTTTATTTACAGCCATCTTTCCCCTACATCCATTAAGGCTGGGTTCACACTATTACGAATTGGATGCAGGGTTCTCCGCATCCAATTTGCAATAGCAAGAGATTTTGATCGGCTCTCTATGGCAGTGGTAACCCTGTCCTCAGGGCCCACTAACAGGCCAGGTTTGCAAGATAACTGAAATACATCACAAGTGATATCATTTGCTGCTCAGTGATTGCAGTATTCTAGTCTGCATCTCCCCCAAGGTAATACATAAAACCTGGCCTGTTAGTGGGCCCTGAGGACAGGGTTGATGACCACTGCTCTATGGAGTCGGTTCACGTATCTCCGTTGCGGCTCCAGTGCGAATTTGAGCAGGAGCCCTGTGCGTCTTTTGGTCCGTTTCCGGTTCTAATTCAGCCAAAACTTTTGTGCTGAAACCGGACCTGAAACTGCGAATGGGAACGCACCGGAACCCTGCTGTGAGCCGAATGCGAAGATAGTGTGAACTCAGCCTTAAAGTGTAGAATTTATACAGAATCTCTCCGCTCTAAAAAGCAGGAGACAGAGAGCTGAAGTCATACCATTGAAGAGAGCTAATTGGGGGAAAGGGACAAACCCTGTTCACACAGGAACAAAGCTGAAGTTGTCAATAAGCAGGAGGTCCCTCCCCTGTCACCATTTTCCTCTTGGTGTCAGAAAACTTGGCGGATGCGATTAATGCGGATAGAGGAATGAAGCAGCAGACAGAAAGGACACTAAGCGCTGTGGATTGAGAGAAGCACACACACTATAGAGGGATATTCTTTGTTCATATTTCATGTCCGAAGTTTACAACCACTTTAACTTCTGCTGCCTAGATTTATGGATCTAGGACAAAACAGTTATGCTCTGGTATCTTAAAATCTGCAAAACTTAGAGTAAATGTTCACCCATAAAATAAACTTATACTGCTTTATTTAAAGTCCAACTCCAGGCGACTAAAATGCTTAACATTTTACTTTCAGCAGTAAACTTAGTGGGCAGTGCTAAGATATTAATATTTCACAGGAATGTCAGGATGCCAGGAAACCTGGGGATCTGTAAACTGTTGCTATGCAACCTGTTCCACTGTGCCATTTTCCAAAGGGCTTCGTGTTATGGTTTAGGCTTATGTAACACAACACATAACGCAGAGTATGTAATTATTACATGTATCCATTTCGAAAATATTAATAACTTTTAAATCCCTAAAGCCATGCTTTTCCTTTTGTTTGATCGTTTATATGCGTGGATTAAGAAAAGTACTCTAGCCTACGTAGGTCAGAAGTTTCCTAAATGAGCGCTTGTGCACACAGTTTTATTATTTAAAAGTTAAAAAAAAGTTCACTTCTTAACTAAAACCCACTCTGCAAGCTCCAAACCTTCTATAAAGAGGAATCTCCCACATGCTTAGTCACCTCTAACAACAGCAGCCTCCTCTGATGTTTGGATCATATTGTTTCTTGGACTCGCTGAGCTGGCCCAGCGAGTCTCCATAAAATGGTGCTGTCCCTTTAGAGTCTGTAGTGTAGGAATATGGTCCTGATCGAATCTATGGGGAGTCACTGCACAGGTGTGGCCAGACAACCAATCCTGCCATGCTAGATTTACCAACTGTAAACTCTCCATCAGAAAGAGCATACACATATACATACATAAACACATACCACACAAAGTGTATAAAGGAGAGCCCAAGTCCCGGAGAATCTCTTTGAAATCTCAAAGTTAAACCCCCCCCCCCCCCAAAAGGGTTAGGGTGGATTGAAAACACCCCCATTAGGGAGTGTCCAGAATGGTGAGACAGAATTGCCAGACTGAGTGTTGGATGGAGCCAATGCATCCTCCTAAGCACACAAAGGGTCCTACAAGAAGACTCCAAAATGGAAACACCTTGCAAAAGTTGACCTCAAGCTATAAGCTTAAAGAAAGCTCCTGACCCCCCCAAATCCAGCGTCAGGTGTCGGGGGCCAGAACAGGTTCTCAGCTGCCTGAATAAGTTGAGGGATCACATCAGGGACTACTTGGTCCATAATGACACACCTATTGCGGCTTACAAAGCAGACCTATAAAACAGAGAAGGGGACTGAAATGGGCAGGGAAAAAAAAAGGGAGGTGGTGACCTTGAAAGCTGGACATTCCTACGAGGGAGGAGAAGGGGTCAACCCCCATTTGATTGCAAGGGACCCAAGCGCACACACAGTCTGTGGTCCTTTTTAGCAACGGCCAAAAGGTGAAAAGCCTCTCTTACAGGTGAAAAATAGTTACCAATACTGGAACTTTAAGAAACCTGATCCAGCCAGATCTTGCTGGTTTTAGAACCTTTGGGAGGTTGCTGGCAACCAAAATCCATGAAGCGGATGTTCTTCACAGGAGGTCAGCTAAGCATCCCAAATGTGGATGCCCGGAAAAGGCACTAGGCTGAACACAGGAGCCAAGGCTCTAAAAAGTATAATGTTCGCTGAATGACGCTAAGGATCCCGCCAGGGAACAGTTAGAGTTGGTCCCAGTCGACCCATTAGGTCAGGGGGTCCCCTCAGGAGAGGAAGGCAGCTGATGGGGAACAATGTACCATGAAGAACTTCATGACACAAGGACATTGGATTTTCCTCAGTTAAGAAGTGAAGGCCCAGATGAGGCATGGCTCTAGATACAGATAGAGTTAATACTTGGACTGGAGCAAGGGGTCCAGGGGTGAGATGAACCCAAGAAGACTGGGAAAGTGCATTAATCTGTTCAGGAGCAAAGGTTAGATACAAAAAGAGCAACTGATGAGGGTAGCATAGGCAAGGAATTAGTCTGGGTGCCTATAGGGGTACTCTCTGAACTTGAATGCCAGTGAGGCAAACTACCTAAGGACTCGCCAGGGTTCACAGTCACCCTCCTACTTTTAGAAGTCTTTTCATAGGGTGATGATCTCCGATTTGGGGTGCTATGGGAAGAGTACTCCTCCCTAAACCTCCAGGTAGTACGCATTACACCAATAAGGTCCGAAACAACCCCCTGTAATTTTGGAGGCGAGAACAAGAGACTGAAATACCTCTCTTTAGAGACAGACTGTTTGGAACATGAATTGGGAGTCAGATCACCACAGTCACCAATTACCCAGTCTTTTCTATAGCCTCAAAAAGGTCAGAGAGAGACTCTGCTGGGTATGACACAAGGAATTGGGCAAATCTGCAGTAAAGGCCCACGATGACAAGGAAGGGGACTCTGCTTCACCCGAGGGAGCTGAAGGAGACTCTACTGATGTATAACCTAGAACAAAAAGGTCACTGGATTCCAAATTGCAGGCATTAGTTAGCTCAGGAGGATAGGAGGCACTCCTGGAACAGTTAGGAGAGCATGGGCTGGATTCACCCAATGCATCAGGACTGTTCCTCCATGTCTATGTGCAGACATGTTGTGTCTGCTGAGCAATGATGCTACTAGGCCCAAAGCGTGATGGAAGGCCTCAGGTACTCACAAGTGTGAGTACACAAGTGTAACTAATGTGAATGTGTTTCAGAAGGCCACAGGTGACCAGGTCACTGTAGGCAGGCAGTAGGAACAGACTAAAGAATGAAGCTCCACTTGGTATTTTGCAAAGAAGAAGCAGCAGCAGGATGGTGCTTCCTATACGCTGAATGGTGAAAAGCAAAGTTTGGAGCATGACACTCCACTCAGCAGATGGTATTAGTGCTCAGTCCATTGAAGTTAATCCTTTCCATGGTAAAATTGGCAGTGCAGGAAATCTGAAAGGCTCCCAGGGGTGCAAACTGTGGGGGGTAGCTCCTAACGCTTCAGCCCAAATGGTCCTACTTAACAGACTCAGTCTTCAGAGACAGGGCTGAGCGCTGTCATGACATTGTTGTACGCAATATGCATTTGTGGCATTAAACATAACTTCTGCCTGACCATCTACTGTATAGCCCTAAACAAATATTTTTTTGACAATGAACAGAGCTGTACTGACAAGGCTACAAAGCCTACAAAAGGCCATATAGTTTATTCTGTATTAACATAAGAAAAACATGTAGGCTAGCGACAATATCAAGCCAACTACACATGGCACCTACTCTGTGGACAAGGTAGAAATCACGTATTTTCCTGGAGACTATGAAAGGTCCTAAAGATTAGGAGAAATAATAAAATCTTTGCATTACACACCCACAGCTAAAAAAAAAAAAAAATTGAGAAAAACTCACATTATTAACACCTACACACCAAGTAATGTTTTCCGCTTCTCACTGACATAACGAATAATGATACCATAGCAACCAAGGCTCATGTACCACATCCCGAAAGACATGAAGAAATTGGGGCGTTAATAAAAGGTTTTCTCAGAGACTAAAATAATAAAAATCAGGGAACAGGAATAACCAATTACATGAGAGCAAAATGTGGAGGTTCCCCTTGCTGGCCCTGTACTTTTCTCTAATGAATCGAAAAAATGTATTTCTCTTAATGAAAAAAAAAAAAACACAGCCATGCTGGGCCCACTTACTTTCATAGGTGGACCTTTCCAGGCACTTTTGCAATAGGGCGGCGTATTATTTTATTTTTTCAACCTAAAGTTGCTTAAACTAGCTAAGAAAAAGGTGTCATGAAATTACTCATATGCATGTAATGTAGGTAACTGCAGGACTTGACCGCTTCTGGAGCGCCCCACGTACATTTACTACTGCAGGGCGGCCTGGCTGCGCAAAATCACATACCTGTACGTTATTTCATGCACGCGGTTTAGGGAGCGCCGGCGCGCTGCTCCCGCTGTGATTGGACACAGCGGTAGCCAACCAGCAGGTCCGGCGGCCGCCGCGAACAGCTGATCGTTCACAGGAGAGATGGATCAGTCTGCCTGTGTAAACAAGGCAAACGACAGATCTTTTAGGAAGGGAAAGAAAGATCTTGTGATTCAGCTAAGCTGAATCATGGATCTCTCTTTTCCTTCAGTGTGACGCTGCCCCACACAGTTACTAAGAACTTCCCTAGGGAACATTTAACCTATTGATCGCCCCTGGTGTTAACCCCCTCCCCGCCAGTGCTATTTATACAGTAATCAGTGCATTTTTATAACACTAATCACTGTATTGGTGTCACTCGCCGCCAAAAAGGGTCACTCTTTGTCAAATTTGTCTGCTTCAATGTAGCAGTCCCGCTAAAAATCGCAGATCGCTGCCATTACCAGTAAAAAAATGTAATAAAAAATTCTGAAATCTATCCCGTAGTTTGAAAACGTTATAACTTTTGCGCAAACCAATCAATATACGCTTACTGGATTTTTTTCTGGTTTTTTTTACCAAAAATATGTAGAAGAATACATACTGGCCTAAATTCATAAAGAAATTTGTTTTTCTACATTGTTTTTGGATAATATAGCAGAAAGTAACTCTTTTTTTGTTAATAGCGCAAAAAAAAAAAAAAAAAAAAAGCGCAGAGGCGATCAAATATCACCAAAAGAAAGCTCTATTTGTGGGGGAGGACATCAATTTTATTTGGGTACAACGTCAGTTAAAGCGACGCAGTGATGTATCGCAAAAAAATGGCCTGGTCAGGAAACGGGTAAAACCTTCCGGAGCTGAAGTGGTTAAAAAGGTGCTTGAACAGAATTCCAAATCGGATAATAAAAAAAAAAAAAAAAAAAAAAAATGTATTAAACAAAATTTTAATATAAATATATATATATATATATATATATATATATATATATATATATATATATATATATATATATAGTTTATTTTTATTATTATAATCTGTATTAAGCTGTTTCAATTCCTGTATATAAAAAATAACATAAACATACTGACAACACTTCAACCTGTAGACAGTGACTACTAGGTCCTAAAAATACATGCTACTGGAAAGTATTTAGCTTTTTGTAAATCTCTCAAGGCAAACCCCCCCAAAAAAATCAATAAAATTAAAAGAATTAAAAAACCTCCTTCTTTGAAATAGGTATTACATACGATGCATTCTGTATGACAAAGCAGCAGCTCCTCCTCCAACTGACTATGGACTAAATTGCAGGTAGCACAATATTACTGAAGCAGAATTAAAAGAAAAAAATAGTACACAGTCCAAGTACTACAAGTTTGCTGTTGACTTATCCCGACCTGAAGTTCTCTGAAATACAGGCATAAGCTTAGAATTATCTCCCTAGTTATGAGATTTGTTCAGAGCTACTAATTTAGGAGTTACAGATGTGACTGCTTCCGGGATAAAAGCTTGTGAATCTTGCACTAGTCGCACAAAATTCTTTTGCCAATAAGGAAGAAGAATCATGCACACCCAGGCCTGCCAAATGAAAAAAAAAAAAAGGCAGCAAAAAATAAAATTCATTAACCATAGAAAGCTTGCCGCTACTGGAAAGTCTGTTGACTAAACGCACAATCGTTCCTTAACAAAGCAACCATCTAAACTCATCTCACCCTCTCACTGCAAAGGAATTTACTATTTTTAAAAAGTCACAGAGATGTTTATTGGAACATAAACAAGGGGTGTCAAAGTTTAGAGTGTAAAAAAATAAATAAATAAATAAATAAATAAATGTATGCAAATCTGAATTCATTTTCAGGGGACTGCTCACAACTATTGTAAAACTAACCCCTAACTAGGCCTTATCTATGAGCATCTCATGTAAAAAAAAAAAAAAAAAAAAACACAACACACTTCTACTACGGAATGCTTATTAAATCAGAATTTTACTTTTCCGCAGAAACTTTCCATTGCCTACAGACACAACAGACCATTTGCCTGATCCAACCAGTCAAGGCCACCCATGGAAAAACTTGAACGGTCATAAATAAAATATGTCATATTATTTATCACTGAAGACCAGAGCTCCCAATTCATGTTCCATAAGCAAAAAAACAAGTTCGCACAATGCAAATGTGCATGGACAATAAATAGCGTTCTGGTGAAAGGTCTCAAGGCACCTAGATCTGATAGGCTACTATGGTGCAACTAAAGGGCCCCACCGACAATCACACCCTGACACAAGATTTCATTCTCATAGGATTGCTCAACAATGAGGACAGTAGATTACAGTCAACCACGGAGACATCTGATTGCAAAGCTACGCCCTCTGCTAATTTGGCAAAAGATATTCCAGTGCCATTTATATTCCTCCCTAGTCAGCTTGTCCCAAATAGACACACACACACTTGGGGGAGATTTACCAAAACTAGAGCATTCAGAATCTGGAGCCGCTGTGCATGGTGGCCAATCAGTTTCTAACTGTTTAATTAAAGGGTAACTCCACTTTCGTGGGGGGAAAAAAAAAAAAAAAAAAAAAAACAACAAATAAAGAAAAAAAGAATATAGCATGTACAACTGCGATACAAGTCATATAGTGATTGAATGCTATTAAAAATTACCTTTCCTTTTCAGTCTGCAGCCGCTGTAATTTTCAATAAATTTATGAAATATGGCCACATGGAGTTGTTCTGTAGACAGAATGTGTACTGACCACTCCCCAGAAACATGATTTCCTGCTTGTGTGATTGGCTCACCAATGTTCCCAGAAGTCTGCCTAAGATACAAGTCAGATTTCAGGCATCCCCTGCAACAAAAATTTCATTTATGGTGAGATATATAACCAACAGGAATACGTCTAAAGGGATGCAGGCCCAGCAGCTTTCCTCATTAGTGCCCTGCAGCTACCACAGCTGACTGATTATGAAATCACTCCCATTAGACCTACTCGGCACAAACACACATAGATTTCTTCTGAATAACATAAGGTAGGAATCTTCAAAAAAAGGTTGTTATAATCCACGCAATGTACATTGATCACCCAGGGGAGGGAGGTTTTTTTTCCTCAACAAAAGTGGAGTTACGCTTTAAGCTTTGACAATAAAACCTGAAAAGCTGATTGGTTTCTGTGCAGAGCTGCACCAGATTTTGAACTCTCCAGTTTTAGTAAATCACGCCCCTAGACATAGAATAAGGTGGACCTAGCAGAAGATAGATTTTTTTTTTCTCATGGTGCTAAGTAATGAATAATTGAAAAACAAAAGGCTGCCATACACAGGTCAAATTTTGGTGGATTCAGTCTGAATGGGCCAAAATCCAAGCTGTGCGTGCCCCTAAAAACACAACCCAGCAAACACAAAAACAATGGGCAGAGTCTAATCAGGCACAGGATTCTTTCCCCCAAATCTAAGAAATGGTTAAAATTAAAGAACTTCTCATTGGAGGAGGAGGAGGAAGGATGAGACAAGTCCTCACAGGACCATCTGTACTAATGTTCTGAATGAAGACCTAAAGCGGTTAACCATTGCAGTGCCAGGACTTCAAGACAGGAAGAGGACGGGGCATCCCTGCAGTGAAGATTGCTCCAGTATCCATCCAGCTGCCTTTCTTTTTTTATTTTAATGAAAGCTTTAAACATGCAAATAAAAAAAATAAAAAATACAAAATTATACACCATGGCATATCAGGAATTAATTCATGAAGAATTGAAAAGTTAATTTTAACTGTCCACACTGCACAGTAGCAGCTTTATCACATTTGTCCAGTCGCCATCTATACCTATGGCCACTGGTGACAGGCTCTATTATTCATGTATAAAGTTACTGAAATGTCCATTTTAAGAAAAAAAATAATGGTTCACGTAATGCACTACTTCTTAATTATTACTGGTGAGATCTTTACAAGCCCTGTCTAAATATGCAAATGATAGAAAATAGTGAATAAGAATGGCCCTGCACTGAACCTTTAAAAAAGTATACTAGAGCACAGATAGACATGCACATGCATATGTGTGATCTAGGAGTTAAAGCGTAAGGCCGGCCATAGATGGTTCAAATTTCTTTCCTGTAACCACAGGTTGCAGGAAAGACATTCGCTCAATTCCCCCATTAACACAACAGGGGCTGATTTACTAAGATTGGAGAGTGCAAAATCTGGCTATCATGCCCTGCTGCACCAATCAGCTTCTAACTTCAGCATGTTCAATTAAGCCTTGACAAAAAACCTGGAAGCCGATTGGTTTCTATGCAGAGCTCCACAGTGTATAGCCAGCTTTACAGCTAACAAGACACCCATCACATTGTTGGCATGGTGGCACTGATCTTCTCCCACGCTCAGCCCCTATTCATACCTGTGCGTTTTGTCACATGATGCTTATACCCCAAAATTGCATTTTCTATGGAGAAAATGGCATGTACTGCATATACAGTATGTAACGTTCATATTAGGAAGTCCCTAATCACACTTTTTTTTTTAAAGTTGCTTTTATGGTACATGTATAAAGAAATTTGTACAGATCAGATCATTAATCTGGTTACAGAATAAAGAACAACTCTTACAAAAAAAAAAAGGATCGAGCAAACAGCGCTCACATATCACTATACATATATGTATAATGTCCATTCTCTATACGTGGATCATGAAGTAAAGAACCAAAAAACATATCACTTAAAATCTCCTACAAACGTGCCATGAATATAAACAGCAAAAACTTGTATACAAGTATAAAACGTTCCAAAAAATAAAAATAAATGAGAGGTTCAGCAAGGAATTTTCGTTTCTAGGCATTATTCTAAGTACTTGGTGGTATAGTGCAGCCAGAATTAACCCACAGGTCCCATATCTTATTAAATTTACGAGGGCATCCTCTAGTTTCATAAGTTAATTTGTAAAGCGGGAGTGCTTGATTAACAAGAGTAAGCCAAAAGGCTATAGTGAAGGGGCTGAAGACTTCCAATGCATAGTTATAGTTTTTGGCGTAAAATAAAGCTAGGCATAAAAAGAGTTGAGAGTTTTTGGAGAGGGATTTATCAACATAGCTCAGAAGGCACCTTAAACGATTACAGATATTGGGTATAAGGGAAATTGAGCTCATAAAAGCAGTGACCTCTGACCAAAATGCTCCAATTGGTGGACATTCTCATACGATCTGATAAAATGTGCCAACCGTTGCAGAACATCTAGGAGCACATGGCAGAGTGTATCCTATTTAGTCGAAAAGGAGACATGGGGTATAATAAGCCCTATACAAAAATTTAGTCTGAATAACATTGTCCCTAGAAAAAGTAACTGTAGGGACTTATAAAAAGGGAGAATCTTCTGCCACACCTCCTCCGTAAATTCTGGTATATCCCCCCCGCCACCTAGATTTGGTGACACTGAGTATAGTAGTTTTAGAATGTAATAAAGAGAAGTAATATGTAGATCTAAGTTTAGAGTGCGTTGGGTCATTCAATAAATGCTCCAAAAAGGAGAAGGTTGTATAGAAATGTTATGCAGGCCAAATTGAGTTGCAGCTGTATTTCTTAGTTGAAGATACCTAAAGTATGCTGTAGAGGGAAGATGAAAATCTGTACGAAATTCAGTGAAGGAGCGGAATGCGTTTGCCGAGAACAGATGAGAAATCAGTTTCGCTCACCGTCTCGACCAGAATGCTCCAACTGTCCTCTGGAAAAATTTGAATAAAATACAGATTATTCCATAAAGGAGCATTAGGAGAGTATACAGGTGTACCGGCAGATGGGAGTAAATTGGAGAGTTTAAAAATTTGCAGTGTCATAGATAAGATATTCGTACTGTCTCTGCCCAGTGTAGATTGGCAGTGGATTACATATTGAAGGGATTCATAGGATGTGAGAATTGCCACTTCCAGGGTAGTGTCAGCATTTAGTAGCTTCAGGGTAAAACCACCAATGGGCATGTGCCAATTGAGAGGTGACATAGTAAGTCTGTAAATTAAGTGCTGCAAGACCGCCCTCCAATACCGGTAACTGGAGCGTATCTCTCTCAATTCTAACTGCTCTACCCTCCCAAAGAAAAGATGTAAGGATAGCGTCAATCTCACTAAATTGGTGTTTAGGAATATACACCGGGGAGTTACTAAGTACAGTATATAAAAAGATAGTGCGGCAGGAAGATCATCTTAAAGATATTTACCCTACCTAAAAAGTTCAAGGGAAGTTTAGACCAAACTTTTAAGATATTTTTAAGTCTACTGATGAGGAAGTAAAAGTTATTTTTAAGATCTAGTGATATCGGCCACTGTACCACAATACCCAGGTAACGAAAACTAGAGACAATTGCGAGCAGGCATGAGGACTGAAGGGAAATCAGAACATCATTGTCTATTGGAAACAAGAGGGATTTTTCCCGTTTACTAGGAATACCGAGAAATTACCAAATCTTTGAGTAATCTGCAATAGAGTAGATAAGGAGGATTGTAAAATCGGTGTAAATAGATAAGCATGTCATCTGAATAAAGAGAAGAGACACTTTTTACTCCAGCCCATTGATAACTAATCCTTTGATAGATGAATTAGCTCTTATCAGCTCAACCAGGGGTTCTATTGCCATGGCAAATAATAAATGGTGACGGGGGGGGGGGGGGGGAACGACCCTGTCCAGTGCCTCTTGCAATGGGGAAGGATTCAGAAATACAGTTTCTCACCCGTAGTCTTGGGCCTACAATACAGTAGCTGAATCCACAACGGGAAGGTATCACCAAAGCCAAACTTTGCCAGTACTTCCTTTAAATACGGCCATTCGAATCAAAGGCTTTGTGTGTATCTAGTGACAATACAGCTCTAGAGCCCATATTGGCATGTTTGGCCTGCAAATTAGTAAAAAGTCTACATAAATTAATAGGAGTGGAGCGACCAGGGATAAACCCCTTTTGATCTGATCAAAAAAAAAAAAAAGGGGGCGCTACAGCTCAGCGATCTGTGCTCTCTTCCATGTTGCTCAGGTAGATCTCCACCTCTCAAAGGTTGTCTACCGCTGAACTAAAGTGTACAATTTACCTAAAACTTCAAAAACAAGGATAACGAAGCATCCTCTGGAATCTGTTTTATGTTTAATGCCCCGTACACACGGTCGGACTTTGTTCGGACATTCCGACAACAAAATCCTAGGATTTTTTCCGACGGATGTTGGCTCAAACTTGTCTTGCATACACACGGTCACACAAAGTTGTCGGAAAATCCGATCATTCTGAACGCAGTGACGTAAAACACGTACGTCTGGACTATAAACGGGGCAGTGGCCAATAGCTTTCATCTCTTTATTTATTCTGAGCATGCGTGGCACTTTGTCCATCGGATTTGTGTACACACGATCGGAATTTCCGACAACAGATTTTGTTGTCGGAAAATTTTATCTCCTGCTCTCCAACTTTGTGTGTCGGAAAATCCGATGGAAAATGTCCGATGGAGCCCACACACGGTCGGAATTTCCGACAACATGCTCCGATTGGACATTTTCCATCGGAAAATCTGACCGTGTGTACGGGGCATAAGGGTAATCTGGGTCAAACTTAGTGATTAGTATAGAAGTATCCCAATTCACACTTGAGCGTGAGCATAGCCAGTCAACTTAGAGGCTCTTTTGTTCCCAATTTGTACACACAAAATGTACAGAAGCAAAATCGTGTGTTTTTTGCACTTAAAAACTTTATTGGGAGTGCCTGAAAAAACACGTTCAGGTGCTGCAACTTAAAATCCTTCAGGGCCAAAAATGCAAGATTCTGTTCCTGTACTACAAAATTCAAGTATAATCACCTAGCTATATAGGCCCACACTAAGGCAGGCCACACACTGAAGGAAAAAAATTGCACAATCACAGGTTGAAGGAAAGAAATTTACTCAATTCTCCCACCAACAAATTCAGTGTTGAACGGGGGGATCCCTCTTGCGGGAGGTTTCCTCGCTGTCAGAATACAATGATCACTGTCAGCAGATATAACCACTGGCAGTCATTAAAACAGGGGGGGGAGAGGAGAAAAACACACACAATAGACCAGTTGCACTTCAGTTAAACCAGCCTGCTCATAGATGGATCAAAATTTGGATGGTTCCTACAGAACCAGATGAATTTTGATCTGTCTATGACTGGCTTAAAATGTTACTAAAGCCACAACAGTCACATCAGTCACATCAGTCTGTAAATGCAGTAAAGCATGCTTGTTATACTCACTGTGGAACCTAAGGGGTTAATCCTCTGCATTGTGTAAAAGGCTGTTTGATCCTGTCTTCTCTGATCCTCTCCTTCTTCCACTGTCCCCAATCCATCTCCTGATAGTACAGACCCCTGGAGGCATTCTGCACATGCTCAGTTTGGTGTGTATTGCTATTGAGTTTTTTTTTTTTCCTTGAAAGAGTGCATGCGATCAGCACAGGGCCAATCAGCACTGTCCAGACAAAGGGTCAGGGGTCATGTAGCCTCATATGACAGCCAGAGCAGAATGAAAACTCCTCCTACAAGCTCTAACCAGACACTCATAGAAGTCATAAGACTGCTTTATACTGCTGATGAGAAAAGGTATTTAGCAGTTTATAGTCACTAAAATAATTGCATTTCCATGCTCTGTGTACTGTGGGAGACCAGATCTAGTGAATGCAGGGGCCTGGGTTAACACCAAGTGTGAATGGGGGCTCAGTGGTTGTACAAATGTCACATATACAGTAAATAATAAATGCAGTTACCTCCATAGAAAATATGATGGGGTATTAACATAACCCAGCTACTACCAAAGTTCTAAACAGACATGTTGCTTGCAACCATCAGGCTATGTGTGGTGCCCTGTCACATTTACCGAATCTCTATCCACGCACATAGTGTAAGTTTTCCTTTGAAACATAAGAAAAAGTTTCCTTCTTTTGATCTGATATGGTAATAGCTCAGATACGAACTACAGTTGGGATCCCTTAATCACAAGACTAAAAAGCTAACCAAACAGGGATTTAGACAGACTATAAATATAACCAACACAAGTATATTTATGAACAGTAATATGATTTTATACAGCGCTTAGATTTCCTGTGGTTCCAATCTTTACGAATGATATTAATGAAGCTACAATTGCAGCCATCCGAAGTAAACAATACTGCTCTGTTGATCTTGCCTTCACCCAAATGCTTTATTACTGCCATTAGTCACAAAGGAAGGTAAAAAGGGAATGCTCGTTAACTGTATGTACAATAAATCATACACAAGCCGGCATGACAGAGGGTCATTCCTAAGTGAGGCAAACAATACCCCGGAGCTTGAGCTGCAATTTCTCTTTTACATTGGAAAGCATGGAAGCATTTCAGACAGCAGCAAGCTCATCACTTTATGCCTGGGATGAGGATATACTAAGCTAGGGGATCTGTGCTTCCCAATTCAAATGCCTTACATTATCGAAAAAATTACAGAAAATACTCCTGCTATCATTAGGCTTTCTTGCTATACAATATTGTCTGGTATAAACATAACAAGACCACACAAGAACAAGAGGAGTCAAAGAATGTGTAAATGTATCTCAAATTTGCCCATACATGGTCAAATTCGGGCCTTTTGGAGAGGAGCTGAGCAAAATTTGTGGCATGGGTGGACCTGTTAGCACCACTTCACCCAATTCTTTGATCTGAAAAAACAAAGGAGTCAGAGGGAAAATAGATGTAGCCAATTCTTCAGGTATTCTGACAGCCGTGGGTGCTGGCTGTCAGGATACAACAGCCAACAGCAGGAGATTCAGCTACTCATGCAATTTAAAATGCATGGGGGAATCTGTCGATTTCACTGGTTAAGCCCACTGGCTAAACCAGGGAATCTGCAAGCTTGTTCACATGTGAGATTGGAGGGAGGGTGGTAAAACCAGGTGGTTGAGCTGCAGTTTGATTTTTCTCTACTGGCCGCTCACCTGAACACTCGTATACAGCCACTCACAGCTTTAAACATGCTGCAGCCGTGTCACTTTCGGCGACAGTGTTGTCACTAAACCTGAGTAATGCAGTTCTACAGGGCCACACAGGAACTGCACCGCAACTTCCTGCAATGCAAGGACTTGAGGTGCAGTATTACGACAATCAAGCAGTGAGGAGGCAACAAATCACTGACTGGCAAACACCTCCGAAAAGCAATCTGAGCCTAGAGCAGTGGTTCTCAACTCCAGTCCTCAGGACCCACCAACAGGTCAGGTTTGCAAGACAGCTGAAATACATCACAGGTGATATAATTTGCTGCTCAGGGATTGCAGTATTCTAGTCTGCAACTCCCCAAGGTAATACTTAAAATCTGGCCTGTTGGTGGGTCCCGAGGACTGGAGTTGAGAACCACTGGCCTAGAGGGTGTCTGAATGAGCCCTAAGAGAGTGTATGGCCAGCCTAAGTTTCCAGCATACTCACACTGACTACGCCATCTATCCTGGGCCCAAACATATTCAACCATCAAAAGTCCAGTTTGTATGACTAGATGTGATCATACTGTGCCATGCTCAGACCCAGTTCAATGTACCATGCCCTGGTCCTCCAGAAGAGATAGGTTCAGGCACGGCACGCACCTGCGTGACACTGAGGTGATGAGGTGTGTGTGGGCCTGGCACAATGTATGCACAGTCCAACATAGGAGAGGGGACGGAGGCCAACCTCACTCGAACATGGCTGAAGGCAACCATGCCTAGTGAGAGTATGCCCTTAGTCAACAAATGACTCTGATTATGATCTCTGCTACTTACTAAAACATACATTATCTCAATTGATAATGGAAATGCCACTTTATAAAAACTCTTGTTAGGCCACATCTGGAGTACTCCATCCATTTGTGGTCACCAGTCCTCAGAAGGGATGTGCTGGAACTGGAGAGAGTCCAGAGAAGGGCAACAAAAATTAATAAGGGGCCTGGACAACCTCAATTATGAGAAACTACTACAAGCAATAAATGTATTCTCACTGGAGAAGCGATGCTTGAGAGGAGACATGATAACGATTTACAAATAACTCAATGGCGATCCCAGCATATGAAAAAAACTATTCTGTCTCAGAGGCTGTAAGAGGACACGGGGCCACACAATGAGATTGGAGGAGAAGCGGTTTAACCGTAAACTGCGCAGGGGTGTTTTCACTGTCAGGGCAATAAGGCTGTGGAACTCTCTTCCACAATTGGTGGTGGCAGCAGGGAGTATGAGTATTTTTAAAAGACTCTTGGATGTGCATCTTCAATAACACAACATACAGGGATATGGAAAATAATTAAAGACACCGACATACGTACACCTACACAGGTTGAACTGGATGGACTATTGTCTTTATTCAACTTTACCTACTATGTAACTATAAAATTGAACTGCTATTCTTTAATCACTGTTCCAAACTCGGAGAGCACAGTTTTCAAAACCAGCATCTACCATGTGGAGCAGCATAGTGGCTAAGGTTAGCACTTCCACCTAGGGTCGCTGGTTTAAATACCAACCTCGATACTATATGAACAGAGTTTGCATGTTCTCCCTGTGCCTATGTGGGCTTCCTCCAGGTACTCAGATTTCCACCCAAACACATGCTGGTAAGGTAATTGGATGCTGTCTAAATTGGCCCTTGTATATGTATATATGAATGTGAGTTAGGAACCTAAGATTATAAGCTCCTTGAAGGCGAGGACTGATGTGAATGTTACAATATACAAATAAAGTGCTGTGTAAATTTACAGCGCTATCTAAGTACCTGAAATAAATACATGCTCTGGACGAAAAAAATTAAAAATAATAATAATTCTGAGCCATGAATTCAGCAATTTTCTGATACAGTAAAGCTGGCCATAGATGAGAAAGTTTAACATGACTTAAAAAACTAAAATTTTTCAAGCAGACACATTTAAGACATCTAGGAGGTGAACTACTTAACCCAAGAATTTGTAATTATGCTGAACCAGTTTTGTAATTTGGCATAACCAGTCTTGCAGTTCAGGCATGTACAGGTCGCTGACCTCTTGTAAAACTTGGTAAAGAGGCTGTGGCTGGAAAAATGAGGAAACAGCACCATGTAGACAAGGTCCTAAATCTGCTCACTCTGCTCTCTTCTCTTGTCAGCAGGCTCTCAGTGTTAAACAGACCCCAAATGAAAACGGTAGAGGCCAACTCCAAAACACTGCTTGCCCTTCCTCTTAAAGTATGAATCCTAATGTACACAGGAAGCTAATGTACGGAGATGTAAGCATTTCTGCTAGCTGTATTTAGGAGTATAGTCAATGATTTTATGCATGGCATAACTAGATTAAATCAGTCTCTATGTATGAATCAAAATTCAGCCGGTTCAGCAGGGACCAGGCGATATTTTGATCTATGTATAGGCAGGGAGGTTGTAGGGAAGTGAATCTACCAATCAACTCCTGTACTACCACCCTGTCGGATTTTCCCTGCTCAATCCACACTGCTGGCTATAGCCTACAATGCTGATCAATGTATTCTGATGGTGAGGGAGTCTCCCCACTTTCAAGATTCAACAGTTCAGTGGGAAGGATTCCCCCATCCACATCTAGTGTGTGGATGGAGGATACGAGTCAGTTTTTTTTTTCGTTCAACCCGCTGGTTGAACGACAAAAACTGACTTAGCCATGGCCTGTCTATGGCAACCTTAAAGTGGTTGAAAACCCTTCCATACACCCGGTGAAGCGACTGCACAGAGATGAAACAAGTCCTGCTATCTGTCGGCAGGCTTCTGTACATCCGTTCAAAGTGCTGAATTTATAAAGCTTGTCTGACAGTTCCGAAAAAACGGGGGTGGAGAGCTGCAGTTACACTCTGCAGCGCTCAGTGAGGAGAGCTCTGAAAGCTGATTGGAGGGAAGAGACACACCCCCTTCACACAGCTGAGGCTGTCACTCTGCTTGGAGCTCCCTCCTGTGTCAACATTTTTTTCTTGGTGTCGCTTGGTGTTCTCTTGATAGCAGAGGAACATGTTATTAGTTTTTTTTTTGTTTTTTTTACGTTGGCCAGCGATGTAAAGGGCGTTTTTCCTCGCTTAACCCCAAAGAATTGTTTTTGCAGGGATTACTCAAAACCGCAACCTTTTTTTTTTTAGGGTCCCTCTGGGGTAAAATGGTTGGAAAAAGGCTGGGATAGAAATTGGTTTTTATTATTGGTTGAATGGCTCTTACAGGATTTTATCTACTATCCTACTCCTCTCATGAGTAAGCCCTATCATTTTATAAAAAAATTGCCAAAAAAAAAAAAAAAAATAGGTCAAGCTATTATTATCCTGTAACAAAACAGCCTTCTCCATCACAAAAGAGAACACGGTAAAACACAGCCGTAATGCAAAACTGTACTAGTTACCTCAAAATACACTGTGCGTCCCCGAGGTCCACCGGGAGACTTCTGTATTGACAAGAAAAGTACCTATAGTATCAGACCAGTGACTATAAATAATAGCGTACGTCAGAAAGCCTGCGAGTGCCTGACACAAATACCTTGTAATACTGAGCTGACCTATCACCTCTCCGCTCACTTTTTCCACAATGCTCTCAGCATCAACAGCCAGGCTTCAAACCTCACCCATCCACATTGTGAACACCCTGCTAAGTCATTGGCTGCTGTCCCTATGAAAGTGAATTCCAGGCCTGACCTCGCTGACGTGAACTCACTGGGTGAAAAGGGAATGCACCACACATGAATCTCACACTTCTTGCCTCTTTCTTCCAGACCCGATTATATCTCTTGCCTGAGGGCAAATACAAACAAACATTCAAAAACAAAGCCAGTCATAGACACATTCGTAGCTGAGTGCATTGTATCTAAATCTACCGTGGCAGACATGGCATGAAGTAACTTAAATACCACAGATCAACTTTATTTGTACTCAAAACTCTGCTTACTAACATGTAGTACATCGTATCATTAGACCGCTTATTTTCAAGTGAGAAAAACACGAGAAACGGCGTAGGTGAACGCGGCCTACAGCTGTGGTAAAACTACAAATCCTATCATGCCTCTTCATCTAGGAGTCATGCCGGTGGCTGCCAGGCCTCATTCACACAGGTGGAGGACCGCGATAAAACACAGGAGTTTGTGTTGTAGTGCCACCCATGTAGAGACATGGGTGGCACTACTACAACACAAACTCCTGTGTTTTATGGACTAGAGCTTTCAGGTCACTTTGCGGCATCCCAGTTTCGACTCTGCATGTTGTGTTCGGCAAGCATTTTGGCTGCCTCGTGCATCCATTAAAGTCAATGAGGCCGTAACGATACACTCCAAAAGGTGATTTATATAACATTTAGGTTGTCCATCCAAATATGACAAACTCTGGTGTAGATAGCTCTCCGTGCCCGCTTACTGAAACCCCTATATATCAATTTAGAAATCAATACATAAAAAAGTGAGGTACATTGTTGCTCATTGCGGAATCGCCTAATGATACAGTTACAGTAAACATGCAGAGGTTGCATAAGCAAAATCCAATGCGTTTCAGAGTTCTAAGGAATGTGGAGGTTGTCAATGATTTGTAGGAAGTGTATGGTATCATATTTATATAATTCCCTGAAATGGATTTCCCAGGTGGATTTATTTTTTTAAATTCCTGTGTATCTTGGAGAGCGAATAGAATGTTGGAGTCTTAGGGGAACTGGTGCAGACAAAGACAGTGTTTTTGGTTATGGTGCCATTCCTGAAAGCCTTGTCAACCAGGTAGTAAAACTGTTTATTGAAGGTGTCGATCAGCCTTGGAGTTATGGGACAATACCAATAGACGTTGTCCAATATTTTTTTTTTTTACACATATTTTTCGTTGTTCATGACATTACCTTCCTTTGTCCGATGGTTTGATCATCAAGGAGTGATTGTTGGCCAGATCATGTAAGGCCTTTCATCATTTGTCAAGTTATCCTTTTGTGTGGTATGAATGGACAAATTTTTCTATATCTCGTTACGAATTTCGAAAAAGCAGCTACGTTTTTATTTGAGCTGGGTGCTGGGAAACAATCTGATTTTTTTTTTTTCTAGGGAGGAACTTTGGCGAACAGGTTCCGCTGTTTGTTCCTCACATGGTTGTAGAAGTTGGTTAATGTCAATGCGATCTATCAGATTCTTCTGCAGACTGTTTCAGGTATCCATGCCAAGCAGGATATAAATGCTTATCTGTAATATCTGCCATATATACCCCCTCTGTAGCCTGTTTTGGAGGAGCTCTGTGAGTATCACTCTTTGAACCCACTTCTTGCAATATATACTGCCCTATAGTATGTGCTATATATACACACAATTATATGCGCTGTTTAATATGATACAAAAACTTATCTTTCTAGACCATATCAACATTACATGCAGAGATTTCCCTGAGGAAGGAGTCTCAGAACTCTGAAACGCGTTGGATTTTTCACATGTAACCTCTGTATTTTTAATGTAACAGTATCTTTAGGCGATTCTGCCATGAGTAACAACGTACCTCACTTTTATATGTATTGATTTATAAATAGATTTTTTGTACTGTATAAAACTATCCTTGTTCTATTAACAAAACTATAACTTTTTAACAGAATTACATGTTCACTCTTTGACCCTTTAAAGTCCCATTTCTTCTAATGAGGGAACCCCTATTTTTCTATATCGTTTTGGGATGTGGCCACATACAGCAGAATACATCTCCCTATTTTAAACTTGTATTAAGCCTAGTACCTAAATGTTGGCTGGCATCAGCCGGTTCAATAGAAACCGGCAGACGTTCAGCCGTATGTATGGCAGCCGATCCGACAGATGTCGGCCGTTCGCTTCTGTTGAAGGCTCATGGTTGAGAAAGGTCTGCCGACCGGCTCCCGATCTGCGCTCTCCCAATGGCTGAAAGCACTGACTGGAGTGTTCTGGCAGGAGGGTCGTTCCCCTGTCAGAACACAATAGCTCAGAAAGGGAGATCTCTGTAATAACATTGGATTGTTAGTACAGTGGCTCCGACCGGAGCTGTCAGTTTTTTCCATTAAACCCAGCAAGAAACTAGTGGTATTAGGTTTAACCGCTTCAGCGCCGGAAGATTTTACCCCCTTCCTGACCAGAGCACTTTTTGCAATTCGGCACTGCGTCGCTTTAACTGACAATTGTGCGGTCGTGCGACGTTGCACCCAAACAAAATCGATGTCCTTTTTTTCCCATAAATAGAGCTTAAGTGAGCTGGGCACAAATATCTGCAGTGTTTTCTTATCTCTCTTCAAAGCACTAAGTGTTCCATTCTTCTGTTATCAGCATAACTTCTGACAAGTTCTCAGTCAACTGTGATAAAACCAGGCTGGATTTTGTATCAGGGTGGGTACTATAAATAGATTAGCAGAGAGCTGGTCAATTCACAGCACAGCTCTGCAAGTCTCTGCTTACGTGGATAGGGGGTGTGTGCCTTTCCTCCAAACAGCTGTCGCACGGTGTATGGCGAGAATCCACTCCCACAAGTGAATCAGAAAGAGAAAATTCTAACAGAATGTGCACTTTCTAAACAGTATATAAAGCTGATGATAGTAGATATGCATGTTAAACTTATGTAGGGAGAGTTGTTTAGTCTCTGTGTATCATCTGAGGCTGTTCACTTCACTGGGTATATGTGCGGGTTCACATCCACTTTAAGTCTCACACCTGGTGTGAAGGGGATCTTTAGATTACCATATTTTTTCCTTCCTTTGGTCATTTTTACGTGGGATTTCCAATCAGGTCGGCCTGTCAATTTTTTCAGGTGAACCTACCTGGAAGGCCAATGGACAGGGAGATTAGGTTTCATCACATCTGCCTACTTCCAAATTTAAACCAGGTGTGAATAAATTTATATAATATATTAATATATATATATATTTTTTAATAATAATAATAATAATAAAGCCACTATAACCTGTATACACCATCAGACCTGCCTCCTATTGTAGTATTGTGTGTGATTTATTAAAAAAAAATAAATGCTGCTAATACCTCATTTCACTGCCGAGATTGCGATCACATGACTGGTCAGCTTTCTCCTTTCCTCATCTGAGAGATGCAGCAGGCGGGGCTGAGATTCCTTTGCTGATGTCAGTCTGGAGGGGAGGAGGAGAGGAGAGAGCTGGCTGGTCATGTGATCGCAATCTCGGCTCTTAAATTAGGCATTTACACACACATACATATATATATGTATATGTAAGTGAGTACACCCCTCACATCTTTGTAAATATTTTATTATATCTTTCCATGTGACAACACTGAGGAAATGACACTTTGCTACAATGTAAAGTAGTGGGTGTACAGCTTGTATAACAGTGTATATTTGCTGTCCCCTCAAAATAACTCAACACAGCCATTGATGTCTAAACCGCTGGCAACAAAAGTGAGTACACCCCTAAGTGAAAATGTCCAAATTGGGCCCAATTAGCCATTTTCCCTCCCCGGTGTCTTGTGACTCCTTAGTGTTACAAGGTCTCAGGTGTGAATGGGGAGCAGGTGTGTTAAATTTGGTGTTATCGCTCACACTCTATCATACTGGTCATTGGAAGTTCAACATGGCACCTCACGGCAAAGAAGTCTGAGGATCTGAAAAATAAAAGAATTGTTGCTCCACATAAAGATGGCCTAGGCTATAAGAATATTGCCAAGACCCTGAAACTGAACTGCAGCACGGTGGCCAAGACCATACAGCAGTTTAATAGGACAGGTTCCACTCGGAACAGGCCTCGCCATGGTCGACCAAAGAAGTTGAGTGCACGTGCTCAGCGTCATATGCAGATGTTGTCTTTGGGAAATAGACGTATGAGTACTGCCAGCATTACTGCAGAAGTTGAAGGGGTGGGAGGTCCGCCAGTCAGTGCTCAGACCATACGCCGCACACTGCATCAAATTGGTCTGCATGGCTGTTGTCCCAGAAGGAAGACTCTTCTAAAGATGATGCACAAGAAAGCCGCAAACAATTTGCTGAAGACAAGCAGACTAAGGACATGGATTACTGGAACCACGTCCTGTGGTCTGATGAGACCAGGATAAACTTATTTGGTTCAGATGGTGTCAAGCGTGTGGGGCGGCAACCAGGTGAGGAGTACAAAGACAAGTGTGTCTTGCTTACAGTCAAGCATGGTGGTAGAAGTGTCATGGTCTGGGGCTGCACGAGTGCTGCCGGCACTGGGAAGCTACAGTTCATTGAGGGAACCATGAATGCCAACATGTACTGTGACATACTGAAGCAGAGCATGATCCCCTCCTTTTTAAGACTGGGTCGCAGGGCAGTATTCCAACATGATAACGACCCCAAACACACCTCCAAGACGACCACTGCCTTGCTAAAGAAGCTAAGGGTAAAGGTGATGGACTGGCCAAGCATGTCTCCAGACCTAAACCCTATTGAGCATCCTCAAATAGAAGGTGGAGGAGCACAAAGGTCTCCAACATCCACCAGCTCCGTGATGTCGTCATGGAGATGTGGAAGAGGACTCCAGTGGCAACCTGTGAAGCTCTGGTGAACTCCATGCCCAAGAGGGTTAAGGCAGTGCTGGAAAATAATGGTGGCCACACAAAATATTGACACTTTTGGCCCAATTCGGACATTTTCACTTAGGGGTGTACTCACTTTTGTTGCCAGCAGTTTAGACATAATGGCTGTATGTTGAGTTAATTCGAGGGGACAGCAAATTTACACTGTTATACAAGCTGTACACTCACTACTTTACATTGTAACAAAGTGTCATGTCTTCAGTGTTGTCACATGAAAAGACAGAATAAAATATTTACAAAAATGTGAGGGGTGTACTGACTTTTGTGAGATACTGTGTATATTACAGGAAAGGACTGCACCCTTTTCTTTTTTTCTAGACTTAAACATGATGGACCAGAGGTAGCCTGATATAAATAGACACACATCCGTTCATTTCGGCCGCCCATAGAGCCATCACAGGTCAGCCAACATCTGCTGTCAAAAAGTGGGTAAAAAAAAAGGTAATGGGCATGGATGCAACAAAACTGACCTCCGCCCCATCAGCTCTGATTTAGCTGAGGATCTGTTGAACAAAGCGAAGCACTCCTGCCTTTAGGGACCCCAACTCCCCCACTTTTTTCTGTTTTCACATTGGAGCGCTTCTTGCCCCTTTCTTTTCTTAGTAATGGACCACAAAAATAGGAAGCACTTGTTGTCAAAGGTTCAAAATTGTACATACCAGTAGTTGATTTAATTTTGTTCCAATTTTCTATTCATCTCCTTTCCGGGTATGGGAGCAATAACTTTTTTTTTTTAATCTTCCTGCTCAAACAATGACTGATATCATACCAGAGCGTCTGATTGCACTTTATACTCATTACATGTGAACTGCTTATATGACTTGCCTGACCTGTAATTACACCCTGTCTTTTATTCATAAGAAGTGTAATTAAATGATGTAAGTTCTCCTCCCATCCTATTCTGTATGTGCATTAGATTCATTACAGTACAGTTTGCTCTATAAGAAGGGCCATTTAAAAATAAAAAACAAAACACGCACACACACACATTAATGGGAGCATACCAAAACTGCATGCCCAACACGGCTACAGCGGTTACAGCATGGTAATTCAATGCAAAATCTCCCATGGAATTAAAAAAAGAAATAAAAAGGCTGGCCATACACAACTACAACTTCTGAGAACGTTCATTTAATTTTCTAAGGGCCCATCCACACTAGAATGCAATCCGGGAAACCTGCGTTTATGTGCAGTTTGTCACACCACATTCCAAATCGCCCTTGCGATCTGCAGCAGGTGTCAGTACAAAGTTACCGCCACCCCAATCATATTTCATTTGCCCGCACCGAATTGCCAGGTTGCAGAACATTTTAAAAAGTAGTATATGCGCTACTTTTGGTGCTTTGCGACTTCAGCCCATTCAAAATGAATGAAAATCACACTGCACAGAACTGCATGTGAATCGCACAAGAACTGCATAGCGTTCCTGTGCGATTCCCATGCAGTTCCAAGTGCCCATGGGCCCCAATTGTTAGTAGGGTCAAATTGATGTTTGTTTTCGACCACAGTAATGAGCAAATTTAAATGAGAAGGATGGAATTTTTTACTCAAACTAAATTCCTGACAGTGAATGGGGTTTTCACGTGGGAAAGTCCATTCATTCCGAAATCAAATGTTAAAAGAAAAACAAATTTTGAAGTACTTTTGAAATGACATTTATAGAAAAAAAAAAAATGTATCAAATGTACTGTGAATTTTCATACGTCTATTCGTTTGAAAATCTAGTTCATGGCCAGCTTTTTAGGCCCCATCCACACATGAGAGCTTTTCTGCTTGATTCTTGTAGGTCATAAAAAGGGTTAACAAGCTAAATCCCATTCATTTCAATGGCCCCTGTTCACATCTGAGCGTTGTCGCCTTAAGAAAAACACCTGTTGATCAAAATACATGAGCTTCTTTTTTGGGCCTCATAGACTTCAATGGGCATGCCTGAAAATGTGTGACGTGCGTTTTTGTTGTGCATTTTTTACTCAAACAGCAGCTCTTCAACCCCTCGTGCTTTCTATTGGCTAAAACAAAAACACCTGAAGCTGTAAAGCGCTTGTAATATGCATCTAAAATGCTTGTAGTACACTTCTAAAAATGCTCAAAAACTCTTAAAATGAAAAAACGCCTGAAAGTCGCTCTGCTCGGATGTAAATACACTAATGCAGGCCATACATGGGTCGAATTCTGAACAAATTTTCATTCGAAAATCAGAAAGCTTGTGCGTTTTGTGATCCGATGATGCCACCATCGATTTCGAAATTCTACCAACCAAGCCTTCAATTTCACCTCATGTTGCTACAGAAAATAATTTTCGTGGCCGGGAATCTTTTCTTGTGCCTGTGCGCATTTCTTATGCGATTATATTTCTCGCATGATTCTCCCATCATTGATTAGAAAATCGTCTGTTTTTCAAAAAATTTCCAACATGCCGGATCACTCAGATTTGATGGTCACACGAAATTTGGTCACTAATGGTGCGAAATTCCAAAGAAAATTCTTAAGCCTCGTACACACAATTGGATTTTCGGTAGGGAATTGTGTGATGACAGACTGTTTGCCTAAAATCCGACCGTTAGTACGCTCAGAAAATTGTTGGCCAACTTTCCCCCAACAAATGTTGGATGGCAGGCTAGTAAATTTTCGGCAGACAACGGTCTGTTGTCAGATTTTCCTATCATGTGTACACAAGTCCGTCACACAAAAGTCCAAACATGCACGCTCGGAATAAATGCTCACTAAACACAACATTAGCATAAGGTGCCCAAAGGGTGGCGCACAAGAGCTGAAATTCCACATAGTACGTCACTACACTTGTGTTTGTTGGCCGACAATTGTGAACCATTTGTATGCAAGACAAAATCCAGGCACACGCCCTTCGGACAAAAGTCTGACGCTTTGTCTGCTGAAAATCCGATCGTGTGTACGAGGCTTTAGTTAAGATTATTTCAGAAATTTGAATGTATGGCGGGCCTCATGGGACTTATAAGTTCCACAGCAGCTGGAGTGCCAATGACTGCCTACACTCGCACTAGAATTTCATCAAGCTTCTTACTTACACGTTCGCAAAGCTCATATCTGTGTTCTTGTGTAGCCTATAATCGGACAAGTCCAAAAGACCGTTCACACATGACCACACCAAATCACCAGGAACCAACTGCCATTTGGTCCAGCAATGTTTATGCAAACATAATTGTGGTGAATAAAGTGAGCCACACATAATAAACAGGATGGCACATCAGTGCTGTTCATTTCTTATGATTAAGGATAAGCTAAGGCGTGTTCATAAGTCCACGTGCCCGCCAAGAATTTGAGACTACACAGCACTAATCACAGGCAGTGAGACATTTCCCGATCTGTGCAGCCGCGGATCGGGAAATGTCTCACTGCTTGTGATTAGTGCTGTGGAGTGTCAGCTTCCTGGCGGGAACGCGGACTTACGAATACGCCTTACCTCATCCTTACTTATGATGTCTCCATTTTCATCGGTGTGCAATGCAAACAGTGGCCACATACACACACAGTGCTAGGACTGTCTCTCCTCTATGGAAAAAGAAGTGACAAATCTGTAATCAGACTCGCTCCCCATGAGGACAGGTAGGTCCTCCTCCAATTCCTGTACATATGTACAGATATAGATTGATTCTACAGACCATTGTAGTGCCAGATTAGGCTGCGTACGATTGCCATCACACGTGACTAATCAATCTTCTGCTGGACTTAGGGGATTTGTAATGGTGGTACTCCACGCAGCACATATTTGGTGTCATTTCAAGCAGTATTAGCTGCTACAGTGTGAAAACTCGATTCATCAACAAGAAAAGGCGTCATGAGTTAATAACGTGTGAAAATGTTTTCCCTGCATTAACACGCGAGCCATTACTTTTCTGATGTTAACACCTAGCGTGTTAGATAGGAAATCATGTTAGATAGACTGCAGTGCAAATCTGCAAAATGCACCAAAATTGCATAGGTGTGAACCAGGCCTGAACGCACAGCCATTAGTATGGGCTGTAGGTAGGGTTGCCACCTCATCCCTTAAAACCTGAACACATAATAATTACACAGGTTCTGAGGCTAATTTAATTCAGATAAGTCACCAAGTGAGTTTAATTACCACCGTAATCAGCCACAGAACCTGTGCAATTCATATGTGTTCTGTTTTAAAAGGGATGAGGTGGCAACCATAGCTGTAGGCTTTTTTTAGGTCTAGGGCACGTGTCAAACAAGGCCCACCGGCCGAATCCAGCCCTCCAGGCCATTTCATGTGGCCCTTGCACCTCTCCTGCAACTGCAGCACTCCCCTCGTCTCAGCAGTTGGCAGCAGAGAGGACGACAGAACTGACAGATCCTGGGCTTCTCTGTGCAGCCACAGCACATCCTCATCTCTGCCTTACCTGAGCTGATTCCAGCCCTCCTCTGGTCCTCCTCCAGACCTGCTTCCCAGCAGCAGCGCAAAATAAGATGGTGCACTGTGATGTAAGGGAGGGGGGGGGGGACAGGACTTGAAATCTGATGTAAGGGGGGGGGGGGAGGGTTGGGGTGCTTTGAACATCTATCTATACTTACAGATAAAACTGGCCCTTTGTGGGCAACCATAATGCTGATTTGGCCCACAATGAAACCCCTGGTCTAGGGAGATCTGGAAAGGCAGTGGACTATCCCTCAGTGTCCTCACATCCAGTGCAAGGCTTTGGGTTCTGCATTGTACTTAATGACATCAAAGAACCTGCGGCTCCGAGCATGGGGGTAGAAGGGGCGGTGTGGGACTGGCTTAGCAGCATGGAGGGAACCTATGGGAGAACCCCTAGAACTAAAACAAGAATTTAACCCTTAAAGTACAAAGGCACCCCACTGCATTGGAGGATTTTTACTTTTTCGGGAATTCAGCTCTAAAATGGTCTAAGACCACCTTTCCAAACCTTTTTACCATGCAGAAACCCTTGAGAAAATGTTCTGGTCTGAAGGAAACACTGCTAATAATTACTATATCTACAACTCACTGGTTACTAGCATGATGGTCAGTGGGAAGAATGCTCCCTACATTTGTGGTCATTTAAAAGAATACAGATAGCTAAAAGGGTCATTGGTGTTAGTGGGAACTTATCACAGAGGCAAAGTTTTCTCATTGCTCAAGGAAACCCTCCTTGAGAAAGGATAATCTAGGGAAAGGGTGTCCAATCTTTTGACCTTCCTGGGCCACAGAGGATTTGTCTTGGGTCACACAAAAAATATGCTAATAATAAAGAAAGCCAATGAGCAGTTTCTCCTCCAGCTCTCAGCGGGTAGGTGCGGGTGCCGGGCCCGTTCACTATGACAGGTCGCCGGTGGCTGCACCTATTCATGGTTCTCTACACAGTTAGCAATTACCTGTGGTGATCGCTGCTGGACACAGACAATTCACACTGGCCCAAATCACCGGTGTGAATGTGCTGTATGGGGAGGAAGCACAGCCCACCATGGTACCCCCCTAGATCCAGCCATGCAGAATTTACTTACCTGTGCCCCTGCATTCCCTGCTGCCGGTGGTATTGCAAAAAATGGCAGCCCCGGCATCCCTCCAGACATGCATTTGCCTGGCTTGTCAATGTAGGATTATTATTATACAGGAATGGTTGATCTGGAACAAATATGCAGATCAGAAATGCTGGATTCACTTGCTTTATGCTTGTTCTTGGCAAGCAATTTAGACAGCCAGATACCTAGCATTTTCAGACGCAGTTCAGCAATTGTTGTCTGTTTTTCTCTCATTAGTAGTTTCCTTAAGCCTACAGCTGGTTCTAAGATCACAGCTGTTCAACTGTCTCTTACGCTCTTCCATTCAATCAGTTTCTAAGAAACAAGAGAAATTTGCCATCCTAATGGTACCATTTAAATGCCGCATTTTATGGAAGTCACAGATGTTCTTACACAGACCGTGCAGTGCCAACATGACAAGAACGGCACTCATAGGGCAGTTAGAGATTGTGCCAAAATAATCTCTATATGAATTATTCTGCTCCGTGACAAGCACTTCTGCCTTGTAGCACTGGTGTCCTCGCTTTATATCCTAGCCAGGACACTATCTGCATGGAGTATGTATGTTCTCCTGTGCCTTTGTGGGCACTCTGGTTTCCTCCCACACTTCAAAAGACATGCTGGTATGTTAAATGGCTCCTGTCTAAAAATCGGTCTTATTCTGTTTATGCATACATGGTATGCAATGCATGCAAGGTGGGGGCGTTCTTAGATTGTAAGCTCCTTAATAAGCAGGGCCCTCCGATTCCTCCTATACTGAATTATATTGTAACTGTACTGAAAGTAAGCGCTGCACAAACTGTTGGCACTCTATAAATCCTGTATAATAATAATAGCAGGGACTGATGTGAATGTACAGTATGGCCAGCCATACAGAGTTAGGCTGGGTTCACACATGCCCGGTTGCGGTTTGCAGTCTGGAGTTCACTGTTGTTTTGTTCACTGATTCGGGTCCAAATTTTTACTTGAATTCGCACCTAAACCAGACGCAAAATCGCACAGGACCCTTTTCCGAAACGGACCGCGGCCGCCCCAGACAAGTGTGAACCGGCTACATTGAAAGCTGATCCGATTCACATGTTATGCGAATTGGAAGCTGTTAAAAATTCATCCGATATGTGAACCGAGCCTTTGTGTTTTTTTCGTTTTTTTTTTTTTTCCATTCAGCAATTGGACTGACGCATAAAAAAAACTCAACATCTTCCTCCATCCAGGCAAATAAGGTGGAGGTAGGAATCCCCTTCGCTGGAACATTATATTCTGACAGCAACACCCCAGACTACACTGATCAATCACAATTTTTCCAACATGTGCCTTTGACAGATGTTGATTAAATAAATCGCCTTCTTTTGTGATGGAGAGGCAAAATACTGGATTTAAATTTTCATCGGTGTATGGGCAGCTTATGTAAAAGCGCTGAATAAATTGTCAGCCCTATATAAAGGCCTGATTAACACCTAAGCATTTTTAGTGCTTTTTGCACTACAGAACGTGTTCCATAGGAAACCTTGTTAAATGGACTGTAGTGCAGATCTGCAGAATGCAAAAAGTACTAAAAATGCATAGGTGTGAATCAGACCTTTATATAGGGCTGATAATTTATTCAGCACTTTTACATAAGCTGCCCATACACTGATCAAAATTGAAAAAAAAAAAAAAAAGGCCTGATTCACACCTATGCATTTGTGTGTTTTCAGTTTTGCAGAAACACACTACAATCTATTTACATGTTTTCCCATAGATGTAGTTCACATCTGTGCATTTTTATGGAAAGGGCCGGGGACTTTTTTCTGGTTTTTGGTTCCATGGACTTCAATGCATCAAAAATGTGTATTGAAAAACGCGAAATGCACCTGGAATATGCAAACTGCAACCTGCATAGTTGTGAATCAGGGCTTAAAGTAGTTGTAAACCCTTACAGACCACTTTAACCTACAGGTAAGCCTAGATTAAGGCTTACCTGTAGGTGCAAGAAATATCTCCTTAACCTACACAATTAGGCTAGGTTCACACTGCTGCGAATTTTATTGCGAATTTGAGCCGCTGCGATCGCTCAAATTCGCAAGTCATTTTAATAACATTGTTTTCCATGAGTGCTGTTCACATCAATGCGTTGCGAATTTAACCTGCGTAAAAAAAGGGTCCTGTCCGAGTTTGATCCGTGTGCAATGCGAATTCAGCTCCATAGATTGCAAAATTTGCAGTAGAATCGCAAGAACACACAAAGAATTCGCAATGCAAATTTGCAACGCAATCGGATCAAAATCGCGCTAAATTCGCACTGCAGCAGTGTGAACCTAGCCTTAAGGAGATTTTTTCCTGAAAACGGGCACCAATGTCTATGGCACGTGTGCCATAGACAACAGCGCAGGCGCACTGAGCATGCCATTAGTGAAGGCGATCATGCCGTCACTGATGGCGCCCACATGCATGCGCCGGAGTGACATCATCGCTGCTCCGGCCAGTCACAGCGCCAGAGCAGCGATACCCGAAAGGAAGATGGATGCTTCGTGGAAGAGAGGACAGCGGTGACATCGCAGGCTTCGTTTTCAGGTAAGTGACACTTAATGGGCTTCTATGCGATGCATAGTAGCCCATTATGCTTTCCCTTTGCAGGAAAATAAAGAGGAAGTAAACCCATCAGGGTTTACTTCCTCTTTAATAACTGTTATAAATAAATTAGAAAAAAAAAATACAAAAAAAAAAAAAAATCTTCTGGGGCATGTCTCTGTATACTACTAAAATAAAAAGAGGGAGAGCTAGAGAGAGACAGGGGAAAACCAATTTAAGAATTAAGCCAAATGCTGTGCAATAACCACCACCAAATAATGAACCTTTTCAACATCTTCTACGCAGCAATTATAGGAATAGCAACCTCTGTTTAACAATTAAAAAAAAAAAAAAATAATATATATATATATATATATATATATATATATATATATATATATATATATATATATATATATATATATATATATATATATATATATTTTCATAGTCTTTCTCGCTATATAAAATATATATATATATATATATATTTTTTTTTTTTTTTTTTTTAAATCATTAAAACAGAGGCTGCTATCCCAATTAAATGCTGTGTAGAATACGCAACAATTTAAAAAAAAAAAAAAAATTTATATATATATATATATATATATATATATATATATATATATATATATATATATATATATATATATATATATATATATATATATATTTGCATATTCTGTGCAGCATTTATTGGGATAGCAGTCTCTGTTTTAACGATTTCAAAAATAAATATATATAATTTTCTTATTCTCTTTATATATTAATAAACATATATTTATTATTAAAAACGCACAACCTAGGGCTTTACTAGCACTAGACAAAATATGCGGCCTGGAAAATATAAATTCCACCTTTATGTTGTGTTTATTTCATTACGCAGAGTAAAATGTGATTTGTACTAGATATGAGGGGGGGGGGGGGATGCAATCATAGAAGCATGGAGATCTCTTGATTTGTATTTCAGACAGCATTGTGCTGATAAGTGATTAGCATTCTCACTTTGCAGCTCTGATTGGTGGGTTTAAATTCCACCGTGGACACCATCTGCATACATCCTATACGTCCTCCCTGTCATTGTGGGTTTTCTCCTCTATTATACAACATACTAGTATATTAAATTGTTTTCTCCCCAGATGACTCCTAGTATTTGTTCCAGTGTGCTAGGGACATTAGATAGTAAGCTCCTTCAAGGAACAATAACTGATGCAAATGAACAAGTATAATTGAAAGCTTTCCATATAATCTGAAGACTGTGAAAATCATGCTAAGTATCATCATCCCTGCTAATCTGCGATTCCTGGACCTCCCCATCCCCCTGAAAAGCAAGCTTCACCATTTGGAGCAGTTGCTGAGAAGAATGCCTGCTGTGCTGATGAGATTTCCCTGCGTTTTACAGTCACTGGTGTTTCCCTAGCACACCATCATAGGGCTACAAGAAATCACACTGCTCCGTCACACACCAGCCAGCTTGGAACCGCCAATCACATCACGGCTGGCTGGACTTGCTGGTTTTAAATAGGTAAGCAAAGCAAAATAAACACAAAGGCCATGACGATTGCACTCACAGCCATCCGTACGACATCTAGGTGACAGCAGGACTCCCAGGAAAAAAATAAAACGCCAAATAAGATCATTGCTGACCAATGAGAATCTCCCTGAATAGATCATCTTTAGAGGGTGAATAATAACGATCGCTTATGTTTACACTGTAATCCTTTTAAAGATCCTGATCGAAAGATTTCTGCTATTTTACTGGAAAGAAATAAAAACAAACAGGATCACACTTCATCGCTGGATATTCAGGCGTTTTTTAGAGTTTTTTAAAACGTGTGCATTTTCAGACAAACATTTTTATTTAGGCCAATGGAAGGCAAGGCTGCTAGGAGCCTATGGGGGGGGGGGGGGCAAAACGCATGATCCTGCGACAGCACATGGCTCAGTAATGAGCCACAAAAATCGGTGATCACGGGCTAAAAGGAGCATTAATACGTGTACCAGCGCGACCTCCGCTCATGATGCTGGGACTTGTTTACACCAGATGTAGTCCCACACATTTTTAAAATGCAGTACAAATGTATATGCAAGAACATTTTATAGAATTCCATAAGCACAGTTTGCATTGTAAATAAATAAATAAATAAAAAACAAAACACCACGAAAAAAAACACAAACAAGCAAAACACAACATACAGCATGCTGCATTGTTTGCACATGTAAATGTAACCCAGAAAATGTTATATTATAAAAAAAAAAAAAAATTATATATATATATATATATAAAATTTTAAATAATTATATAAAAGTAATAAATTTTTTTTTTTTTTAAATGCACTACAAACGTATGCTGAACGTGGGGATTGCGGTATAAATGAGCACTAACAGGACATGCTGAACCAAAACAATCAGCTACATGTACAATGGGGTTATGTCACAGGCTGGCCATACACTATACAACCCGATTATACAAATCTCCTTTATGTATCTGATCAATCGACTTTTCCCAGAATCCGATAAAATGATCGTATCAATAAAATACGTAAAAAGATATAAAATTGATTTAATCAAAATTCTTCTGATTGGTCAGGGGAAAAAAAAAAAATTGTAGGAAAGTAGAAAATCCGATTATTATTGGTGGTTGTACACTCAATGTGCAAATTTGAACAAAACTATTCAATCGGCACACAAACTTCCCTTCCGATTTAGTTTAGATTTGAATGGATTGGCCAAAGCCAAATATTAGCCATCGCTTTGCATCAACGGGCAGCACTTTAATATGATGGCACATCGATTAGATTAGGGGATTACATGGTGGAAAC